>NW_009603607.1:41324-50710 GCF_000690535.1 Cariama cristata
AATAAACCAGAAGACGACAAAAGTAGTCAAAATACCCAGTGCAAGCAGCAACTTGCATAAAGAGCAATTCAGTTTTCTGCTTTTTTTTTGAATCCAACACATACTCATCAATTCATTTAAGCGACAATTCCATATTTAAACAAACACAGAGCAGCTTTGCAGGCCAAAACTGCCAGAGGAGTTCAGTGAGCTGCTTCTGAATGTTATGTTCTATTGTCTGCCACAATTTTCTAGCAAGCTTTAAGTTAAAGCTGAGGAATTCAGAAAGCAGCAGAGAGAGTTAACTGTAAATTTGAAAAACAGCTTTGATATGCGTCAAGTTCAGAGAGGACTAAGAAGTGAAAGCTTGAGTGATTAGACTGCGCAGATGTTAAAAAAAATGAAGAGTCATGAAGCAGGCTGGCAGCTCAGAGGAACAAGAGAAATAACTGTTTAAGAAAGTGAAACTAAAAATAACTGAGGGCTGCTTGAAGATTAACTAAGAAAGCGTGAATAGAATTTTCTCTATAAAAAGGAAAGAGAATTATGCACCAAGTTTACAGCTTATTTGGCAAAACACCTAGTGGCTGTAAATCAGCTTAGAATATTTCACCAAATGCTTCAGTATTAAACCACTCCTTTCCTAGTTATACTGGCCACCAGCACACTACACAACCAAAAGAAGCTGTGGGTTTGGCAATTTCAATCACCCCAGAAGCACATTCACACACACATCACAAAACCCAAGACAAACAGAACTGATTCCTCCAGAACAAGAAGGGTCTGGATTCTCGATATGGAACTGAGCCTTGGAGGCAGATGAGGAAAGCAGAGAAAGGCCAGCTACTGCGGCCAGTCAAGACTACAAAGGAAATTACACTGGAGCTCCTTCCTTAAGGAAACAGTTCTTCCTACAAGCCTCAGAAAGAAGTTCCTAATTATTTTTTCTTCCTGTATCCACAGGAGTCAGCATAATGTATTACGATCAGCTTGGTTTTATTTTTGAAGACTGCTGGCCACACCAGTTGGCCAAGGGAAAAAGCACTAGGACTTTCCGTAGTGGTAGGAGAAGCCACACAATGTGCGTAGCTCTCCCACGGGAAGAGGACAGCTGCAGGGAGGCCTTTTTGCTGTGAGTAGAGTTACAGAAGTGAGGACAACAGTGAACAAGAGAAGACACAATAAAATACAAACATAGGTGGCTACAATTACCCGCAAGTGATAAAATCAACTCAAATTACCTCCTGAAATTTACATATATTTCAGTATCTTATAATGCCCATCACAATGTGATCCAAGGACGGAAATAATAACATTTATGAAGGAGTAAGTGGGTATGCTCAGCCATTTAGAACAATCTTCACATTCTGAAAATCTGTATTCTTGGGAATTTATTTTTTAATTTTTTTTTCCTGTGTTTCCAATGTGTTTCAATCCAAACTTTAAAGTGTTCAGACACAAAAGTTTATAAGCATTCTGTAAACTCAGTGCCAACCCAAGAGTTCACACTGACAAAACCCACCCAGCCAGGATGTAACAATGATTTGCATACACTTATATAGGTTCTCTAGAGTCAGAGACTATTACTACTAACTCTGGTTTTTTTATGCTATTTTTAAATATAATAAAAAGAATATCCCAGATTTGATCAATATTAAAGAGAAGATATTGAAAAGCTATATACTAACCTGTCCCAGCCCAGGCATACCTCCTCCAAGTCGCAGAAGTCTATCCATATTTCTAGAAAAACAGAAACAAAGGAAAAACGTTCCCAAGCTCTGAAATGTTTACTAAATTGCCATCTATATAATTCACCTTCAGTCACTCAGTATGTCAAAAATATTGGTGGTAATTACAACACAACATCAGATTTCCTGTTAATTAACACCACATATTAATTCAAGAAGCTGTCTTCCATGCTAATTAACAGACTTTGGTTTATTGCTTTGGTTTTGGGTTATTCCCATTTCTGAAGATGAGCACTCTTATCAAACTTTTCAAAACTTTCTTATCATTCAAGTAATTGGGGGATTTTTGTTGCTTAAGAACAGCACCTACATTCAGGAAGTGCCTAAAACTTATTAGATATACAATCAAGTTTACTCCAATTTGTTCAGAAAGTATCAATAAAAAATGTGAAAGTAAGGATTTTAGCATCCTCATTAGTAAGTTCTGCGCTAATTAACTTACAGCTTGTCAGTTATCATCAAAACTACATGTGAAAGACACTGAGCAGATTATAGATCTCTGAATTAGCATCAAAAGCTTTTTCTTAATGAACTCATTATACTAAAAGAAATACTGTAAAGTAAACATTTAATGTGTATATAGTTAGAACACTAGTGACAGCACAGTCATTCAATACTTTTCCAGTGTTGCATGTGCCATTGCTTTAGTGCAAGATTATTCCAACCACTGCAACTAGATCATTACTTAAAACAAACAAACTTTTCTATCTCGTAACTTTCAAAGGAGTGATCTCCAGGAATAAACATTGTTAAGGTGCCCAACTGAAAAAAATACACTGATGTTTATTTCTCTGAGGTTTATTCACTTTCTAATGTTGAAAAGCAATCTACTATTTAATTGTGGATATCTAAGTAAGGGTTCTGTCCCAGCTGTAACAGACCTTTATCTTGCTTACTTGGCTCTTCCAACTTCTTAGCTTTATACAACAAAACCCAGTGATAAAATAAACAAGAACTACTGATTATTACTTTTTAAACAGCCGGTTTCAGCAAATCAAGCCATTTCCAAGGCTTACAGAAATAAGTCAATTTTACTAGCTTATTTTATTTGTGAAATAGAAGATACAAACTAAAGCATCAGAAACTATGATCATAATTGCACAAGTTCTAATATAACATAACAAAGCCTGTTCAGGTGATACAAAAGCAACTGAGAACCGCACGTAATGATATTTCCCAAATACATTCATCCTCCAAAGGGATGTTAAATTACACGAGAATTACATACATAATTTCAGACTGCATTAACAATACTAATTCAAGACCCTTCTTTTAAAAATAATTATGCAAAAGAACTTTGAACTTATCATGAAAAATAAATTTGCTTTGTATATTAAAAATAAAAAAAAGTCTTATGTTGTAGGTGATTGTCGTCTCATTATTCCTTCTGAAATTTGCTAATTTTTTACTGGCTAGATACTAACAGGCTTTATTTCAGTTTAAGTTTAAAACAAATATTTTAAGCTTCTTGTTAACACAAAGAGGCAGCATTTGAACTTACCACTAGACAAGATTATCTAGCTCCTACTTTAGTCATGTATGGAATTTCACCCATTTCAAACAACAATATCTAGATACATGGATCAATAAAACTTGCTCTATTTGCTAATTTCACTTTCCTAGTTTAACGCATTAGCAAGCAATTAACTTCATTTGATTCACTCCCTTGATTTTGTAGAACATGCAAACCCAACAACTACAACTTCAACTAGCAATAAGTACTTTCTTAAAGCTACCTTGGCACCATATGAATTAAAAAGGAGTTTATTAGTGGGTCAATGGTTATGCTTTTCTTTTCAGACAGTCATTGAAGCCAAGGTTCTTTATTTCAGGCAAAAGCTGCACACAGAGTATATCTACTTTTCTATCCTGAACTACAATAAATTCCAAATTAAGTTGTATGATTTCCATGGAAAGGTTAAGTTGCTGTTTAAAGCTATTATGTAAGCACATGGTAAATGGCTTCAATAAAACAGTCACAAGTACAAATGAACGCCAACTACATTTCTTTTTACCCCTCTGTGGTAGATACTCCTCCATTGAAACCCACAATGATTCATCTTTCATGACACTAACGAGGGCTGGAGAGTAGCTGAAAAGTAGATTTAAACTACTAAAATTATTCTTTTAATCAATCATGGTTGTACATTTATTTTAAGAAACTCTTCGTCTCTACAATTGGTAAGCATAAAACTGGTCTTTCTCACAACTACAGCAACTTCCATAAACTGATGAGGTGTATTACCTACGTACATTTAAGAAATAATATTGAATAAGAAATCTTACACCTATTTATATTTCACTTTACCAACCAGAGAAGCAATAGTTATTTCTAGTTCATTATTATTTTTATTTACATAATTTATTCCAGTTTCTAACCCAACAGAATAGTACATCATTCATATGTACAGAAGCATATTTTGCTGTGTTAAAGTTGGAGTCGGCTAATTAGTTACATAAATTGATTACTTATCAGCATAACTTTCCAGGTTTTGGAACAACAAAATCTCATTGTTTCACAGAACTGGAGGGATGTAACATTTCCCATCTAACTATCTCAGACCAGCCACTGAACTGGAGATGTTCAGATTCTCAAGACAGCAGCACAAAGAGAAAATCTCAGCAAACCAGTTCTAGATGCATTGCAAATTATTTCACTAGCTCCGTGGCTTGACTCTGGTTAGTTTTGGCAACTAATAATTTATTTTCGTATTTGTAACTGAAGGCGTTTTGGGAGGTTATAGTGCATTTAGACATAAACATATTTGTTTATTCTGTATAAACCTCTGAAGAATTTAGGTTAGCGATCCAAATTAAAGCCAATTTTAATTTTTTTAATTCACTGTGCCCAAATATTATTTCAGCCATAAATTCTGTTTATGAAATAATGCTTTTGTGAACCTTAAAACAGCTTGAGCAAACTTTTTAGATCTTAATTAAGATAACGTTAGCATTTACAAATAAAGCAAATACACATCTCTAACCTGATGCTCAGCAAGAGGTGACTGCACAACAAACTCAGCAGCAGCTCCTACTTTTTGACTATAATGATGATGCCAGCAGGTCTCCTTCCTATAGAAAGAAACAGAAAGGAGGGGAAAGACAGAAAACCAGTAAAATTTAGAAACAGTAGCACATGTAAAATGAAATGTTATACTGATGACCTACAAAAGGACAAAGCACCATTGAAGAATAACCCAAAGAATGCCTTTTTTTTTTTTGCTTGTACCATATAATCCCTGGAACTGGTACATGCCATGCCTTGCCCAAGTATCTGTAACACTGAAAGAAGTTTCCAAGTTTCTCAAAAATTATATGAAAAAGTATTTTAGTAACCTGTTTAAGCAATGTAAACCTAATCAACAATTTAAAATGCTGTTAGAAACTGAAGTTAGGATCCTTTATTACTATTTTAGAAGATTTTGCCATAGCTATGACCTAAGCACAAAGGTAAAGAGCAGTCTGCAGGTACGGATAGTTTTCTTGTTTATTTCTGTAAGAGCAGTTGGTGTGACCAGGAAAGTCACAGAGGCCTTTAGAGGTTTGCCCTGAATTCAGGTTGAGAAAGGCTGCTTCACATTGAGTTTAGAAGTTAAAAGTCATGTTATCCTCCTCCCAGAGAACACTGCCCACTAACTGCATCCACTCCATCATTTGTAGTGCAGTGTTTTAAAACAGATCTGTGAAATGATCTGTGGCCGTGATTTGACAGACATTTTTTTCAATGTCAATGTTAACATAAGGAGCAGTGGGGAAGCTGCTGCTGCTGCTTACCAACTTGATGCTGCTTTCTCAGTACTGCCAGGACAGCCATTTGTGCAGCTTTGCAGTAAACTGATAGGCTAACAAAACTGTTGGGTTTAACCCTGTTCTCTTCTGTGAGAGGATTCACACTGCATCCCAGAAACAGTTGTCTTGGCATAACAGAAAAAGAGGTCTTGGAAGAGCTGATTGTTTCTAACGCTAATCCAGACTGCAGAAGACATTTAGGTCAAATAATTCTTTAAGCTAAAGCTGCCCAAAGAACGTCTTTGGGTTTTGGGGCTCATTTTTGGTTTGGGGATTTTGTTGGTTGTTGTTTTTTTTTTTTCAGTAACTGAGGTAATTTAACAGGGACTGTTCTGGACTTCATCTCAAAGAAGCACAAGAGCACAGGAAGATGTGTTAATCTTCCTGGAAAGTTAAAGGAAAAAGAACAAGTCAGAGTTTCTCAGTGCTGACAGGCTGGGGTGGAATTCCACTAACAAGTCAAAAGAAAAGATGCTACATTTCTGCCAGCTTTGCACAAGGAAATGATCCAGGAGAGATCAGATGAGACACAACTACAACAGCCAGCAGTTATATTAGCACAGGCTGCAGCAAAACTGCAGCCAGTTCACAAGCAGGCTTCAGAGTTACAACCCGACGCCCTTTTAGCCAGCTGCCCACTCAGGGGTCTCGAATTCCCTTCCCCACTTCCTACAAGAACAGTAAAGAAACAGATCTCTCTGAGCTTGGTTGGTTCCTTGGAGTAGGCACACAACACAGTAAACTACAATTGAGAATTTTTCCCCTCTCTGTTGCAAAGTGCAAAAGGATAGTTTTGATTACACACTTACCTGTTGTTTTTTCCCTATATATACAGACACATATATATACTTACAAATACATATATAGAAAACACAGAAAAATAAACAAACAGTTCACAGTAAGTCTCACTTCCTTTCCTTCCAAAGTCAGCAAAAAGTATTTTGATAATATTTTTGTCTGCAAGGAAGAATTAACAGTCTCTATTTAAAATGAAGCTTTAAGGAAGTGAATACAGATAGCAAATCGCTCCATATCAGAAAATTGCAAAATTTAATAAACTTGCATTTTAGTGCACCACAGGATTTGGATGACATGCACTCATCATTGAGATCAATGTAGTTACTAATGGTTCAAAAAAAAAAATTAAGTAGCTTCTCTACTTATGTATGTCCACAACTGAAACACCTCAGCTAAAAAACCTTGGTCATAGGACGGTATTTAAAAAACCCAAACCAGCATTACTGCCATTTTCTTTTAACTCTCCTGGCCTCAAAATGGAAAAGTCCATGGTTATTAACAATGCAGTGGAAATATACACAGAGCACCCCAAAACTGATCTGAAAACAGAAATTTTTAAAAAACTCACATCTAATACTGTTTCGTAATACTATTGTTAGGTAACTGTAATAATCATCAAGAGTTGTCCATTTGGAGAGCTCTAGTTCACCATTCAGTTCTTTGTTGCCACCTTCTAGTCACTTAAATGTTGACTTAAATGCTGACTTTTAATCATGAAAACGTTTTTCCTTAGGTAACATAGGGATGAACTTATATAAATGCATCATGCACAAATGTATATATACATATAGGTATAAAACAATAGCTACTGTGCTTATACTTGCATGTTTCAGCATATATTTTGAAATCGACTTGAAACTCAGTCTTAAACTATTGTATCTCTTTGCATGAGACACAAGTTTCACACTGCAGTGCACTATTTTTATCTAGCATTAACACCCCATGATGTGATCCCTCAACAAAAGAGGGCTCTCCTGGGTTGACAGTTTTTGAGTTAGTAAAAAAAAAATAATCAAAATTAGCTTCAATATACATGGAAGAGAGAAAACACTGGCTACTGAACTGCCCTATTAGTGGTGAGAATATCAGACTAGACTCAGGTGACAGCAATTTACTCTTTGCAATTTGTACACTGAGTGACTTCATGCCAATGATTTTGTCTTTAGTAACTCTGTCTCTCCACCTGAGACTACATACGAAACTTTGTATAAGCACTTCTGGACCTCCTGTTGAGGAGTTCCACACAGCAGATGGATTAACAATTTTGTTAACAGCAAATAAAAAAGTGGATTAAGGTTTTTGCTGCAATTATAACAATTTCAACTTCACTAGGGATGATAAATGGCTACAAAGGCAAATTAGTTAAGAAATTGCACCTTGCAGAGAAACATCATTTCTCTGAGAAAAGAACAAAAGTTCACTGCAGGTAAAGTCACCAAACACTGAACGAAAGAAACTTCAACCAGAACAGAAATTTCACACGTGACAGTGGCGGGGGAGGGGGGGAGGTCTATTGTCCAACACATATTGTATGAAAAGAGAAAAAAAATTATCATCAAATCTCAATAATCAGTTCATTAAAGCTAAAGATTAACCATGCCATGAATGAATGCAGTCTCAGTAGTGCAAGTCCAGAGCTACGTGACTATTTTGCCTCCACAACATGCTCAGCTCTGTAAACCTGATGTTTCTGGACCACATAGACCTGAATCTCATTAGACCTGAGCTGGACTAGAAGGCACACAGGTTAGCTTCTCAGACTCTGCTTTCTGATTTCCAGAAGCACAGCAAACCTAATTCTACTACATTCATTGCTGAGCTGGAGTTACTGAAGTAACCCAGATCCAAGCAGACTACTCTAAAGCTACTTCAGTAAATCTACATCAAACTTAGAAGTAAGGGAAAGATTCATTAACAAATCATACCACCACAGAAACCCACAAAATTGATTTTAATTTTATGCTATATATATATAAAGTAATGAACTCCTCTGAAATCTGCAGAAAGTGGGTAGCCACACAAGTGTTGCCAAACCGTCCCCGGCCACCAACTCCAGCAAGTACTCAGCACACTGGTTTTCTATTATTCAAGGTATCCTAACTACCTGTCCTTTCTCATCATCATAGATGTTAGGAGACGACTGTAGCTACTATTAGTATACACTCCATAATTCCTGTCAAGACTGAATCACTTCCAAGATAGTTTACAAACTAATTTATATTTTATATTAATTAATTAACATAATATTAATTTTGAAGTATGCTCTAACTTGTCATTTTATTAACACTAGATATCAAATGAATACCCCTGATGTGGCATGTTATAACAGCTGATGTTACACAAATTTCCCATTAAGCTATGGCCAAAACCTAGTTGCTCAAAGTCATACTAAGTGATTCAGAAGCAATCCATTTGCAAGCCAACTTCTGGATTTCTTCACACACACAGATCTTTTCCTTGTTTCCATAACACAAGCTCACAAACAGTGCTCTTCTCAGCAGAATCTTCTTCCAAGTGTACTCCCTATACCCAAGGCATATGGTACATCTTGGACTCACAGGGGGTGAAAACTTTAAGAATAATACCAACTTGTCAGACTTTTCAGCTTGCCTAGTACCTTTTCAGCTATATACAGCTTTCAAATACATTTGCATAAAACTTTTTTTAAAAAAGGTAATCTCAACCCTGGCTGTTTTTCTGGTTTTGCACAGTGTACCAGAAACAAGCACAACTTTAAGAGATGACATCAGCACACGTTCAGATTTGTCAGCTGTTTACAAGTATCCAACTACAGTTCTGAAAACAATACTTAAGTCTGCCGCACACTAGAAACAGCACTGTTAATTTTGATTATCGTTCCTTTTCTACTTAGTTCTGCGTCATCTTTCCTGACAGGGATTAAAGATTTCTCCTCCTTCACGTATCCCAGCCAGCGCTTTGCTCTCCCTTCGCCCTCGCTCCATAACTCGAGCCGTACGCTGCTGGGGACGGTCCCAAGGCTTCACTCCAGGAGCAGCAGCGCTTCAAACCCTGAAGCCCCTCTGGTGGGAAACAGACGGCGCTGCCCGCGCT
>NW_009603608.1:0-12147 GCF_000690535.1 Cariama cristata
ACCCACCTCATTTGTTCTTGTGCTGAGTGTTTAGCAGGAGAAGCATCCTTTTTTCCACTGTTTTTTCTTGTAAAAAAATACCTAGTGGCAGGGTTCTGTTTATTTTGGAAGAGTACAGAGAGCTTGCTGTATGGAGAGCGCTATGGTTAGGGATTTCTTTGTGAGTCAGCTTGAGAACTAGAGGCAGGCATCCAGGTAAGATAGCACAGCAGCATGCTCACTGCTTCCCAGGTTAACCCTTTCTGCAGAGTGAGCAGGTAAGTGGGTCAGACCAGCCCAAGATGGAACTATGGACTTGTTTTCATTATAAGCTGCAAGATTTCATAGGACTGCGTATTGCCTGTCATGGAAACCAAATGTCAATAACCTGTAACAGAGGAGAATTGCTCTGTAAATCAGCAGGTCACCTCCTTTGGCTCCGGACTATAAAAAAGTGAAATATTGCCAGGTTATCAAGAGTGCATATTAGCTCTTTCTGGCACATACTTGCGTGTCGTACGTGTGTTACGAAACAACCGGGGAAGCTTGAGTACAAATGGCTCTTGTTGGCTATTTCATATTTTGTGTATCCTGCAGTATTTGTGCATAGGTCTAAAACCAAAAACTGGTCAAAGACCAGCACAGATCAAAGTCATCACTGCCCTGAATAGCTTCCACCACTGACAAAACAAATAGTGCCCTGATCAGGAGTTCAAAGTTAAGGGAGAATACCAGCCTGAACGCACTGCTGGTTACATGTCCCAAATGCAAATGAAAGCCTATTGACTACAAAGGAAATAAATTCCAGTATCTGGGAGCCCTAAGTGAAAATACACAGGCACCCAGGGGTCCCTGGTGGGAACAGACCAGCACCTGCTTGGGTACCACAGGAGTGGAAGCCACAGATACAAAGAGAGACCGAACAAGACCACCCTGACTGGGCTGCAGTCATCGGTAATGCAGCTCAGTGTGAGCAGGGGCTGTGTTTCAGACTTGCTGCAGTCTGATCAGCTACAATTCACAGCCATAAATCTGATGAAACTTGGACAGAGAGCAAAAATTCTGAATATGCTTTGACATTACTTCAGTGAGCTCTGTAGAATAACTTGTGAGGATGTTAAACTTGGCTGGGTTTTGTAAGGTTTCTAAATTTGGTTGGTTTTGGTTGATTTCTGTATTGTGTAATTAGCTTTGGATACTGTATTTAAATAGTGCCTGAAATAATTCATCTTCAGCTTGGTTTCCGATTTGCTGCAAGCAAATCGATCCTTCTGTTTATGAAGATTTAGAAGTCTAAAACTGTGCTAGTTTCAGTGGAGCTCGTTTAACGTGGCACTAAAACTACACTATTGGGTTTATTAACTCTTTTTCTGTGTGTGTGTATATATATATTTAAAAAATGAGGTTGAGACTTGGCAAAAGTGTTAAAGAGCGATGTTTTTTCCTAGTCTGTGTAAAGCCTTTGTGTCACTAAGGTCAAAATCGTCTACTAGGTGTAGTTCTAGTGAATTTTGCTAAGTGTGATGCCCCAGTGTGCTTCACCAGTGTTGTCTTGCTTTTTCAAAATAGAGGAGGCTTACTATTTTGGGATAAAGTAATTCTGTCTTTTTTATAGTAGCATCTCACAAATGCCACTTTATAGTCTCTGTTACTTAAGGTCCAGTATAAAAATGCAGTTGTGCAGCTGTGCAAATGGACGTATTGTTTGTGTCTGCAATTTTGCCATGCTCATCGCTGGTCCTACATAAATCTACAACAGAAAATAATACTTTCTTTTCCAAGCTGCAAGAGTGGCAGCCTTGAAATTTTGTGAAGACTCAGACTTGACCCCATGCAGGTCTGCTTCAAAGATTCTGCTTTTAAGTGGCAGTGGTCCTTCCAGTGGTGATGAGCGGGGATGGTGCTGACACCTTGGTGGATGGCAGATGGGAGGGAATTCTGGAAGGAGCAGTAAGAAATGTCCTGCAAAGAGAGCCATGGTATCTACTCCCTCATCTTTCCCTGCTAGAGATCCCTACTGTAGGCAGGTAAGAGATCTTCCCTTTTGACATCTTAAGAGCACTGTAGGATGAGAGAGATGACGACACCAAGGGAAACCTGTTACTAGTTAGGGAAAAAAAAAAGGCAGGCAGTGGGGTGAGATTTTTGTTTGGTTTTTTGAGGCTTACTCATTCATTTGAGGCTTATGCTGGGTGGAAGATCAAGATAATTTTTGTCAGCTAGATGATGTTTGCTGCTCGCAAGGTTAAATGCAGCGGCAGGAAATTTTCTGGGTCCAAATGACTGTCATGTAAAATCCATTACTGATTTAAGTAATAGCTGAGCAGTTGAGCAGTCTGTCCATAGGTGTATCATTTGGAAGGTGTCCTGTGTAACAAAACATGCCAATATTTCTGTTCTTTTCAGTTTCTTGATAAAATAATTTTTGGGACTCTTGTACTTGCTCAGGAAGATTTCCTGTTGACTGTTGAAGAGTTGGTTGTGGGTTGTTTTGTAAGGTTTCTAAGTTTGGTTGGTTTTGGTTGATTTCTGGTTTTGTTTTTTTTTTAGCTCCTTTTAGTAGTGCTGGTAGGTTTTCCAGTTCTATCTTATTACTTAAAACCTGTGGTGATAGTTCTTTTCAAAATGCATAGTTCAAATAATAAAAGGTAGCTTTCTGTGTGTGCGTAGGTTCTTGAGTAAAATATGCTTATATAAATTTCTTTTCCATTCCAAGGAAATACAAATCGTTCATGCTAACCTGCAACAGCGACCACTTCAGAAAGAGCTAATGGATATCTGGGTGGTGCCCAGTGATATATCTGGGAAACATTCAGTGTGTGAAATTGGAATCCTGAAAAATTACTATGAAGAGGGATTCCCTGCCTTCCTGCCGATTTATAACATAGGGTGCAGCCTTTCTGTAGCTGTTGCAAATGCACACCTACATGGTAGTAGCTGTGGGATGCAGGGAAGAGTGTGCTTGATCTCACAAAGAAATGAAGCTTGGTTCTGCAAGGCAGTAATTTAGTGCCTGCACTTCCAGCTGCTTTGTTAATCTGGTCAGCAGACTAACTTGGATAGAGAGGAAATGGAAAAATTTAGTGCCTCGGAAGCATTATAGGTATGCCGGTTTTGGTGAGCTGCAACAGCCGTGTGTGGTTGTGATGCTAAGTGGGTGTCAAACAGAAGTTAAAGGTAAGATTTGCTACCTGTGACCATATAGGAGTGTGAATGCTACAGAAGGCATTGTCAAATAAGCTGCTGCTGTAGTACAAGAAAAGAGTAGGTGCTTGTAGGAGAGAGAGTGGGTGCTTGCAAACAGCCCAAGTAGCCCTGTATGAATTTGAAGGCATAAAATGAAGTACCTAGACTTGCAGAATGTACAGAAACTATAGCACAATATAGGTAACTTGAATGGGCTTCCACTGGTAACTTGTCAGGAATCTTATGGTCATAATTGCATAGTATAAAATGCTGCAGGTATCAGCCTCTCTCCTTTAATGTGGTAACATAGCCTAGAGATGCTGCGGATTCCAGCAAGCAATGCTCTATCTGAGGCAGAAAAAGCAATTTGAATAAGAATGGGGCTTTGCGTGCTAGAGCCTGCAATTTCTCTCTGCCTCACCTCCATAGTAGAGATGAAGTTGGCTCCCAGCCACATCATAAAACTCCCATGGGCACTGACTACTCTGAAGAGAATTAGCATTGCTAAACACGGCTTGCTGCCTACTACTAAACACGCAGTTGAGATGGAGAAAGGCAACGACCTAGCTAAGTCAGTTTGCGCCCCTCTGACGTGAGATTTGAAACCACTGGAGGAGAAGGGCTTTCAGGGCGATTGCTAAGTCTGAAGCAAAACTGTCAGTGGGAAGGATGGGAGATGTTGTGTTAGCCAAGAGAGCTGCTCACGATGCACTGACTTCGGCTGGTCGTCCGCCGTCCGGCAGCCCTGGGGAATTGGGTTTCCTCTCAGGGCAGGAAGCGTTCCTTCTGCAGGAAACGGGCCAGTTTGTGACGATAAAAGTTAAAGGGGCTGCTCACAAACAAAAGGGCGTTGTGTTGAATTTGATGTGCAGAGATCGTCCAGGGATGAGTGTTACCGATTCAATACTGAGGGAGAGTGTCTGCCTGACAGCCCTGAGGAAGGGTGGTCTCGAGCTACGACGCAGGTGCACCCCAAGCCATGGTTATCTTGCACTTTTTGAGACTCCAGCTTGTCAGGCAAGGACGTTCTCTTGAGTTGAGATTTGCTGGAACTTGTGCAGGCTGTAGCCTTTGAATGTTGAGAGGTGCTACTTGAGTAAACTTTCAGAGACCCTTACCCTCCAGTGGAAGATTCCTTTAGCACAGCTCTCTGAACAGTCTTTAAATGTGAAAGCCTTTACTTGTTAACTATCTGCCCTGGTACTTGAATTGGAGAATCACAGGATAAAAAGATTTCCAGTGCCATCCTTTTTGTGATTATTCATCTTCTCCTACCCCAAAATAGATTCTTTGACCTAAATAAGCTGCATACATTTGCTGTTCTTGAAGGCTGTTCTTCACGGGTGAGGATGTGAAAGCATCCTGATGGAGCTTGCATGGAGAAATAGATTTTACAGCCTTACTGGTTTTCTGTTCACATGTGGGGCTAGGAAAGAATGTCCAGCCAACAGCTTGTCAAATATGCTTTGTCTTTCCATCTCCTGCCTTTTGTTAAGACATCTGTGTTTCTTTTTCTCTACCGTGAGATTCACTTCCAGTAACAACCACACCAAAAGAGCAGATGCCAAGATCTGTTTCAACATCTTAGCCAAAAGTTTAGTAGAGAGCGGATAGGGAATAAGCATATGTTTTTAGCAAATGGAAAAATGTAATAAAATATTTCTTTTTTTCCCCTATTTGCATACAGTCCCAGGTTAAAGCGCCTTCTGGAGTGAGCATGACGCTACCCAACATGAAGATGAAACCTTTATATAAAGTCTTATCTTACTATCTTTTTCAGCATTAACCTAGATGTAGCAAATGCGCTAGCAATGTTTGTTTCTGAGAGTTGCACGAAACGTGCCATGGCTAAAATAACTTCTTCTGTATTAACACTCGCTTGTTTTCCTCACAGTGGTGCCTGTATTTGTTGAACAGATAAACATGCTTTCCTTTCTTGTTTCTTTTTCTCCTCCCTGACCAGGAGGAAGAGGACGACAGCGCAGGCACAGAAATGAAGATCCTGAGAGGACACTGTGGACCTGTGTACAGCACGAGGTTCCTTTCAGACAGTTCGGGACTCTTATCTTGTTCTGAGGACATGTCCATCAGATACTGGGACCTCGGAAGTTTTACAAACACTGTGTTGTACCAAGGACACGCCTATCCTGTCTGGGATTTGGATATTAGCCCCTGCAGCCTGTACTTTGCCAGTGGTTCCCACGATCGCACTGCAAGGCTCTGGTCGTTCGATCGGACGTACCCGCTGCGAATATACGCAGGCCATTTGGCGGACGTAGACTGTGTCAAGTTCCACCCCAATTCCAACTACTTAGCCACGGGCTCCACGGACAAAACTGTGCGCTTGTGGAGCACTCAGCAAGGCAACTCGGTGCGTCTTTTCACCGGGCACCGTGGCCCCGTGCTAGCGCTTGCATTTTCTCCCAACGGTAAGTACCTGGCGTCAGCAGGTGAAGACCAGCGGCTAAAGCTGTGGGACTTGGCCTCAGGAACTCTTTACAAAGAACTGAGGGGGCACACGGACAACATAACCAGCCTTACTTTTAGCCCCGACAGTAGTTTAATTGCTTCAGCATCGATGGACAATTCAGTCCGGGTCTGGGACATTCGGAACACTTACTGCAACGCCCCTGCAGATGGGTCTTCCAGTGAACTGGTTGGTGTATATACCGGACAAATGAATAATGTACTGAGCGTACAGTTTATGGCCTGTAATCTTCTTCTAGTGACTGGAGTTGCACAAGAAAATCAGGAACATTAATTTTTTTTTTCCTTAGGGAAGCGGGTGGGTGTATTGAATGCCAGAGTCCATTACAAGCTGAGATTACTGACTGTGAAACACTTTCCTCCTTCTGCCCTCTTGAAAGGCATGTTCAGAGTGATGCAAATGCTTTAAAATATCTTGCCCATAAAAAGGCCTGTGCTGTTGAACAGGATAAGGAAAAAAGGAGGAGTGATGAAAATACATATACATTCTAATCTTGTAGGGATGGGGAAAAGGGGAGTAAATCCAGGAGCTTGGGGAAACCAAAAGCCTGGTCCAGACAAGTGGAACTGCCAACCAGATAAGCTGCTGACCTGCACTTAAATATCCTGCATTGATTGATGGGCACATCTTACCTACTGTTAACTGAGGCTTGAGTGTGTGGAGAACTACTGGCCCAGTGTTTTTTGTTTTGTTTTGCTTTTGTTTTCCTGGTATTGCAGAGGACCAGCATTTTAAGACCCTTCTATTAAAAGAACATTATGTATTTTCTACAATGATAGTGGTCCTAAATATTACAGCTCCCTATAGCACTTCTGGAGTATTTTGGACTAGCTAAGTAGAAAATAACCATCTTTCTTTTTAGTAAGGGTATGGAAATCTGACCTCAGTTGGGGCCCATCTCTGCATTGTCATTTGCGTTTGGTTCCTGGTACTAGCTGTGATATTTGTATTTATGTTCCATTAATTAGGAATCTTTCTGAATCTGGTTGCACTGTGTTTTGAGGATGGGAGGACAGTGGGGGTAGAGCGGTGGCTTTAAGGTTAATAAAAAAACTTGCCTTGTCTGGAGGGAGGGCACAATAGAACTGAAGCGGCTACGTTTGGACTCCTAATGGAAACGGGGCATGTCAATCCACCACTGCACCTCACAGAAATATTTCTGTAAATGGAAGTTGGCAGTCTAGGGAGAGGGGACAGGGAGAGAGAGAGACACACAAAGTGACATGGGAAAAAAAAAATAGTATTACTAAATTATTGTGCGTATACAGAGGCAGCTCTGCCGGTGTTGGATTTTTCTCAGAATGTTGCAATATCAGTTTCATGAACACTTTGTGAGATAAATCATCAGCATTCACAACAAGGATCTGCAGAAAAAGCACGTTCTAGTTTGTCATTTGGAGAGATTAAATATTTCTGCTTTCTGGAAAGAGTTATTTTGTATTTTGTTTTCTATTAAAAGCATTTAGTTTAAAAATAAAAAATAAAAGTGGTTTGGTCCCTTTCTGGGGAACTTGCTGTGACTTGCATGGGAAGGAGAGGGCAGGAGCATGCTTCTACACTGCTGGAGCCCGCTTGGCACTTGGGGGCTGAATCTGCTGGTCCCGCTCACCTGGTGCATGCTGTTTTGATATCCCCCTACTTGCTTTCCACAGCCCTGACCTGGCGGGCCATGGAGTAGGGTGTTGACCCAGCTTTGCAGGTCAGCTGAAATGCACGTGGAGGATCTCGGTACCCCCTGAGGCTGACACCGTGCACCAGAAAGCCTCATTCTCTGTGACCTTTACTTTGTGGTTTCATGTTCTGAAATGCCTCTTTTGAGCAAAGGCACAATCTTAATGTCTTCTAGACAGGCTGTTGGTATTAAATAACTCCTTCGTCTTCCCTCAGACCTTCTGGACTTTCATGAGAGAATTCTCTTGAACATCCAAACAATCCCAAGAGTTTAGACAACAGCTCACAATTGCTTGGGGTTTTTTTGGTCTACTTACACATTGGTAAATGACCAAAACCTTTTATGAGAAAAGTGACCTTTCTGAGATTAGTAATAGCGTGTGCTGTGGCTCGGCTCTGGGAGTACCAGAAACCCCTCTGTACGCTTGGAGTTGAATGGCGCTGCTAATCTTCTGACGGCTGGGTATCAAAAGTATGAAGCATCTCAACAATCCCAGACCAGGATCAGGCATTTTATAAAAAAACAGCATGGGAGATGGTTGTATTGCTGATGCTTTGTGCTATGCAGGTCTCTCTAGAGACATTCTCCTTCAGCTCTATTGAGCTGATACTGCTCACCAGACTAAATGCATTGTATTCTTCAACCTGCGGTAATCTCTGCAGTTGTTTTGAGTGGTTTTGCTTGATTCTGTAGCTTCTAGCCCAAAGATTTCATTGTGGAACGACTGCTCTTATATCACAGCGAAGTATCGAAGTGCTTGGCTGAACGCCTGTGTGACTACCTAGGAAGGATATGGCTCACCAGTGTTCACTGGAACTCATTTTGGTGTTTGTTGCCGTGTGTCCTGATCAGTGTTTAGATTTAGAGCAGCTGATGTTTGGTCCTGAAGTAGAGCAAACAGCAACCAGAAGGAGGGGGAATAAAGGTGAGATAGGCAGAGAACAAAGTTTCCCTTTAACAACATCTACGGTGGAATTGGGCTTTTTATTAGTTGGGTTATTCTGAATAATTTTGCATATAAAAGTGACAAGTAAGAGTAAAGAGACTTAGGAAGCAAATCCTATTAGATGTACATAACAGCAAAAACACCCTTTCAAAAGGTGTCAGGTAGTCCAGGCCACAGCAAATATAGCCAAAGCTGAGGTACAAGTCCATGCGTAGTCACTGAATACCGATGAAAGGAAAGGGTATTTGCTCTTACAAACAAACTGCTACACCCATTCACAGGTCTATGTTAAAGTCGCCCTTCCCACTTTTAACACTGGCATCTCTTGAGCAGCGTGCTGCCACGCTGTTCAATCTAAACATCTTAACTTCCCAAATGGTGACATTCGTCCTATTCCTTTGTGAAAAAGCTGTCTCTTACAAGTGCATTTTAAGTCTAAAAACATGTTACAAAAATGATATTTCCATTAACAGATCCTTTGGGTTTGCCAAGAAAAATAAAAAGGACTTCAGGCCATTTTGCTAACCTTGTTTCAACTGTTGCTGACTTTGTTAGTCCTCCAGCTCAGTGGGTTCTTCAACAAAGTCCTGAAATGGCCTTCCTTCGGAGTGGTGTCCAGTTGCTCGCGGTCAGCCAGGCACTAAAACTGTACCATTACAAGACACCGATGTGACAGTTAAATTAACTGCCTGGATGTCCCTTGCCAAAGACGATCCCGTCATGCACGTTAGCTATGGGGTTTTTTTTTTAAAAGTACTGGACAGGAGCCCAAACTGACTGAAATAACAATGCTCACCATGCTGAATGTATTTCAACTACAAAATACTGGTAAAATTTGTCTCTGGACTGGTAATCATCTTTAAACAATTTTAAACATGCATCTGGCTTTCTGTTTCCTGGACGCTGCTATACAACAGCGCTGAGCAGCAGTTGTACAAAGAAGGTGGTCTATTCTAAATGCCCAGTTTAAGACAAGGCGTTACCTACTCTGTCTGTCATCCTGCAGAAATATTCTCTCGGGACGGTGAAATTCTTGAACGAGGCAGCTGTGGAAGCTATTTCTATAACTTGATATCATAGGTGTTACTCTATAACTAAAACATGCATCCTGTTTTCAAACAGGAGAAGGGATCAGCTGCATTAAGCTGAGGGTTAGACGAGGAAGAAGAATTCTTCAGAAGCCTGCTTTATCGGTTGTCCTGCTTTCCTACCTAGTCCAGGTCTTTGCAGTTCCATTTAGGATAAAACTGTCTTGTCTTTGCATAGGTTTGTGATCTTCAGTGAAGTCACGGTCCTCTGTTTACGACAGGCCTGAAAACAAAAATATTTTGGTATGTACGGCCAGGGGATCAGCTAAGAACAGGACTTTATCGTGTTTGGTGCTGTACAAGCATATCAGCACATGGGCAGTGCTCCTCTGATGCTTTACCTAAGAACAGGAGGAAGAAACTCCATCTGAACCCCTCTACCCCGCTGTCGAAGAGAGCAGGTGCACCAGTAGCGCTACCCCAGCTCTGGAGAATGGGATGGGAGGTGCTGCAGAAGTTACAAGTGTCAGGGCACAAGAGAAGGATCATGATGGTGTCCACTTCTATTTCTTTGCTAGTGCTTCTTACCCCCACCCAGTAGTAACGCTTCTGTTCACACTGCTACACATCATGCAACACCAACTCCAGCAGCTTTGGTAGGGTAGCAGGGCTGGTCGGGCAGCTTGTTGAAATAATTAAACTGCCTTCCTTGCTTGTAAATTGCCTGTAAATAGTTCCTTAATCAAGCCTGGGGTTTGGTTTTTGTTGTTTGGTTGGTTGGGTTTTTTGTTCCTGTAGCTTAAAATCGTTTAACAGAGGTATGCTGTAGGATACTGAACTACCTGTTTCCATCTCAGAGAAGCCTTTGAACTCAGGATATTCTTTGGGATATTCAGGGGTTATCCTGAACCCCCTGCCTCTAATTTGGAAGGTGCCAGATCAGACTCTGCTTTCTCTTTTACACTTAGGCAAGCGGGCTACCTACACAGCAGTGAGTGTCATAGCTCTGTTCGGTGGCACAGCATCCAAAGGCTGGGTTGCACGTGAGTCTTGGGAAGTTCCTAAAAGCGATGGACAGAGGAGAGGTAGGCGGACCCTAAGGGGAACAAGGCCGCTAGATAACGAACCACTCTTGCCAGAGGGAGTTTCTTGGTCTCTGGACAGCAGTGATACTATCTGTCCGTTCTGATGTCTGCCCTAGACCAGCCCTTGACCTGGCTTTGCAACAGCTGGTGATGCTTTGTAGTTCATGGAGAGGGAAAGGACAGTGCAAGTAAGGGCAGAAACTGCCCTGTGCTTGCTACAGAGATAAACTGGGGTCACGCTGTAAGACAACCCCAGACAAAGTAATGCCAACCGCATCTGGAGGTTGGCCATTTGTCTGTCATCCAGAAAAGCACAGCAAAAGTCGTGTAATGACAACCTGCCCTTTAGAACTAGCACAAATCCTTCCGGAGCTGCATGTAGCTCAACATCAGAAAGCAGCCAAGCCCAAACCATGAGCTCAGGCATGCCGAGGTCTGGAGTTGTCAGCACACATGCGACTCTATAGTATTTTAGGTTAACACATTGCAACTTCAACCCATTGCTGGAGTTGAAATGAGGCATGTTTGCACAGCTTTTGCTCATTTTTTTCTGTCGGTGAGCAGCTTAGCTGGAGACTTAATGCACTGGACTGCTGTTGCTTTTGACATTTTTGCTTGAGGCAATAGCAGAGCAATCTGCATGTGGTAAACAAACTGGAAAAGAATAGCCAGAGTTTTAGGCACTCTTCCCTCCTGGAAACTCCAGTAGTGCAAATATTTCATGACCGCTTAGGATGACTGTATAACCATCTGTGAGTTTGGTGGTGGTTGTGTTTTTTTACACTACTTTTCCCCAGAAGCAAAGCCTAAACCAAACTGGAACGTAAAGCTCTGCTGCATCTAAGCTCGCCATCACCTTTGCCAGTCAGATCTCCTTGTCCTGGAGGAGGTAGGGCGTGCTTGGCTTTCTCTTCTCTTTTTCTTTAATTATTTATCCGTAATTCTCCAGAGTCTCTCAAGAGAAAACATCCTGTGTTCTGCAACAGCCCTCATCCTGCAGCCAGCGCAGGAAACACACAAGTGCAGAGAACCTGCCTTCCTGAAGCACATTTTCTGTCTGTATGGATTGTTTTATTGCAAGCACGTGGTGCTTCTTGCTTACAAAATTTCATCAAGAGATCACCTCACGCATCTTGGTGACATCTACGTGCAGGGATGCCGGAGCCCCACCCTGCCTGCTTCGCTGCTCCAGCTGCCTGTGCTCCTCCGGCTCCCGTGCACCGCGCACCTGGCAGTGGGAACCGCATGCTTTAATCATGGAGATGTTCCAGTTGCCTTCAAGTGGCACTGCAAAAGAACCCACGTGTCGTGGGATTTCAATGCTTTGTGTTGCTTTTGTACTGGTTGTTTTACTCGACGCAAAGGCTTTTGTCCTGCAGTGCCCAGTTGTTTCTCCTTGCAGATGCAGAACAGGCTACAAAACTATTTCAGTATCATGCAGTAACTCAATATAAATTTAGCATTTACAGTTTCATCTACAACACGTAACCCCATCAGCTTTCATACACCCAGTCAGAAAACCTGGGGACAGCACAGACTGCACAGGAGAGCCCGCGGCACTTGAAGCTCTTCTGGAAGACGTACAACTCACATTTCTGCAAACTTTCCTGACCGTGCCCTTCTTGCCTCCCTTTCACCCGTATCCTCCCCTGCATTCACTGGGTTTCCCCTCCACCCCTCCAGCACCCTGCAGGGGAAGGGGACCCGGGCTGTGGCAGGTTTGGCAAGAGCCCCGGCCCTCGGTATCGCACCCAGGCCAGAGG
>NW_009603609.1:0-394 GCF_000690535.1 Cariama cristata
CAGTGTGTTTTTTAATGTGTTTTTTTTCTTTTTACTAAGAAAAAGACTTATAATTGCCGATTTGTCCATTAATCCTCACAACTTACTTTGTTCCCTTCCTTCCCTGCTATTCCCCTCCCTCCCCTTCTCTCCCCACCGAGACCAAGAGCTTTAAAACTCTCCTTCTGGCTATTAATTAAAAGCAACCTCTCCGCTATCGTGAGTGTACTTGCCATAAATTAATAGCAGCCTTCTTAATCAAATCTTACCTCCTCTCCGAGCGCCCAGCACGCGGTGCTGGGGTTGGTATCCCAGTCCGCCCGGCCGTGAAATGCAATTTCCAATGCTCCGGTGGACTCGGCAGCTCCACTCCATCTCCTCCTCCCTGCCCGCGCCTGTACCTGTGCCGGTCCGG
>NW_009603609.1:408-674 GCF_000690535.1 Cariama cristata
GGGTAGGGCCCCGGCACATTAACGGTGGAGGTGCCTCCCAAAAGACACGCTCCATTTCCCAGCCATTTACCGCCTTTATCTGCAGCCCCCGCGGACGGTGCTCCCCTTCCTGCATTATTTAGAGGGCACAGCCCGAGCCGAGGGGGTCGGTGCTCACCAGCGGCACGAGGCTGAGAGAGCAATCGTGGGAAATCCTGGGGGCACGGGAAGGCAGCAAGGCCACGGCACAGCTTCTCGGGGGGTCAGCCAAGAGGGAAGCTCTTGGG
>NW_009603609.1:758-1048 GCF_000690535.1 Cariama cristata
TTCCCCCATCCACACGGCACCTTCCCACCGCAGCCCGAGTGCTGCCCTTTCCCAAGGGCAAGTGCAACCCCAGGATGAGGACGAGGACCCACACGTCCGCGGCAATGCCACCCCAGGGCAGCCCCTGCCCCACGCACATCCCCATCCATCCCGGCCCCAGCTCCCATCTGTCACCGGGAGCCCAGCCGGGCTGCGGCAGACCTCAACCCCGGCAGACCTCAACCCCAGCCCGGTCCGAGCTGCAGCAGCTCCCCAGCCCCACAGGGTTCCCAGCCCGCAAACATGAGCTG
>NW_009603609.1:1245-1566 GCF_000690535.1 Cariama cristata
CAAGCCCCGAGCGGCGGGGAGATGAGGGGGGCTGCAGCCAGCAGTGACGCCAAAAAGGAGCTGCTTCTCGTAGAGCAATTGCAGAGCGGAGCTAAGAGGGTTTTTACCCAAGGCAGAACAGCCTGGAGAGCCTCCCTTGCTCGGCCCCAATCACGCCACGATCGCAGGAATAAAACCACCTTTGTTGTAGGAGCTGCTTCTCGTAGAGCAATTGCAGAGCGGAGCTAAGAGGGTTTTTACCCAAGGCAGAACAGCCTGGAGAGCCTCCCTTGCTCGGCCCCAATCACGCCACGATCGCAGGAATAAAACCACCTTTGTTGT
>NW_009603610.1:0-240 GCF_000690535.1 Cariama cristata
GGCAGGACTGGGAGAGGTTCCCGAAGCGCTTGGAGTTTCCTGGGGAGAAGGAAGGGTCACCGAGGGGAGCGAGATGCTCCGGGGAGCACCCGTCAGGGTCAGGAGAAGGGCGGGGGGGTGGCTCTAACTCTCTCCCGCGGTCATCCACCTTGGAGGGGCGGACAGGAGGAACATCTCCCCATCTGCCACCAAACGCATCCTCCCATCCTGGTCCCCTGCCCTTTGGGTGAGATCTTTCCC
>NW_009603611.1:0-12945 GCF_000690535.1 Cariama cristata
CTGTGAAAGCAGGGGGGGCCTTGAGGGGAAGATGAGGGAGAATTGGGGGGGTTCTTTGCAGGTTGTAGATACGGGAGACCCTTTGGTGTGCAGGTCCTGGGGGACCCTGAAGAGGTATGGGGTGTCCGGGGGGATGACAGATAAGGGGACCTCAGGGGTTAGAGCAGCCTTGGGAAGGGATCCTGTGGGGGATCCCCTGAGGTGCTGGGGGAGCCCCTTTAATTGGGACTTTCTCCTCCTGGATGAAGAGGCTCCGTGTGGTGACTTGTGACTCTTTTGGGGCAGCTGGGGAGGATCCTGGCCTACGTGTGGGGTGGTCCCCAGTGGCAAGCAGATGTAGAAAGGATGTGGAGAGGTTGCAGGTGCTGATGGGGGTGAGGTGAGGCTGGGGTATGGCTGCGGGTCGGCAGGGTGTTGGGACGTGGGGGACTCTCAGCCCTGTGTGGTCCCAGGGGGATTGGTGACTCCCACAGCACTGAGTAAAGGAAAACATGCAAACAGGAGGAATTTAGAGAATTAAGTAGTTTCTTCTGAAGTCTGAAACAGTGGTTAATTCTCACTGGGGCACTTTGAGAGCTTGTTGAAGTGGTGAGGTTTCACCGTGCACTTGCTCATCTGCCACCTGTGCTGTGAAATCTGTTGCCTCTCAGTAGCTCCAAGTTTGTGAGCACAACCTGGGGCGTTTCTCAAAGCTGGTTTTTTCCTACTGCCAGAAGCGCTGGTATGGAGTCCCTCAACCTTACTGAGGAAAAGAGATCGGCTGGTTCAGGTGTGGGACGAAACGTGTGTGACAACAGAAACTCCTTGTTCTGCTCGGCTTTCCCCATTTTGCACTTTCTGCCTCTTTCGTTGTCACCTCTTCTTCACCGAGTCCCGCCGTTATCTTTCTTTATGAAGTTACCGCTTCTTTCCCTGCTCAGCTCCCTCTAAAGACATTATTTCAATTTAACGTTCAGTAGTGCAACATAAAAATGTGCTAACGCTGCCATGGACTACCCAGTTTTTTCCCTCATTACAGTGCTCGTTGGGCAGGGACTTTCTTCCACCAGGCATGGTCTGAAGATGTTGTCTACTTTGCAAACTGCTTTAAAAATAGTTGTCACTAAAATGCAGTCATTTCTAGAGAGGAATTCAGTGGCAGTTCTCAACCACTGGCGTTGTTGAATTGGATTGGGGTTTTCTCAGCGGAGACTAAGAATAACTTCACTGTTTGAATGTGGAGGAGAAGTCAGTGGGAGGTGGATTCAACAGCCAGGTTCCAGTTTGGAAAACGAATAGAGTTAACATCCTTGCTCCTTCTTTCCTTAAAGCGAGAGATCATATTCACCTTCTGTGACACGAGTGGGGTAATTATTGTTGCCGACCGTAATCACTTTGCAGGCTGGAGAGTGCTGGAGTGCTTGTTTGCTCTTAGTGTTAAAGCCAACCAAACAAAAAAGGTGTGGGTTCAGCTGGTGGAAGCAGCTAGTCAGCAATGAACCTGCGAGGTTTGTAACGATTACCTGCGGCCGGGATGGTCTTTTCTCAGAAGAGCGTTTTATTTCTGATCCTAGAAGTTGGTTGGGAATTGAGAAGTGGGAGACTATTTTAGTACCTGATAGACCTCACTGCTTTGAGAACTTTAATGCAGCCATGAATTTCCTTAATTGCGTGCCAGTCCTTTGGTTATACCTAATTGTAGTACCTTAAACACTTCCTCTTCTTTTTGGCACTTGCCTGTCAACTAACTGTAAAAAATTACCATGTCCACCTTACTTAGTGCTTAGCCAAACTAGGCGTCTAGTTATTTTAATCTTTCCTTGTAAATCAATCCCTCCAGCTGCTTAACTATATTTTCCTGAATGCCTTCCAATTTGCCAATATCCTTCTGATACCGAATAGCTTGGAGTTGAACGTGGTTTGCATCAGAGTGCTGGAGATCAGGACTTTCCCTCCTTGCTCTCTGTCTGCTCAGATTATAAGGAGGAAAAGCTTTACACAAACTTTGTGAATACGTTAAACCTCCCGTTTGCAGTTTGTCTTTTGCTCTAACTTAACTTTTCCCTGTCGAGGGGTATTTCTGACATTAATTTATATTTATTCTTGCTTGTATTTCTGTTTTCTCAAGGTTGCTTATTTTCCAATCTTCTCCAGCATTTCCCATTGTATGTATTCAGTGCTCTGATTTTTTTTTTTTTCCTTTGTGTGATTTACAAAGATATCAGGTGAAAATGAACTTGCTGTTGAGCCTTGCGGAGTCCCACTGTTAGACACTCAGCCCACCTTGGTACGTTGCAAGTGTCATTACTCTTTTTCAGCTGTTTGACAGGACCGTTGCTAGTCCGAGTTAACTTGTAAGTACTGTACGATCCGTGTGGCACGACTGTGATGGTGACGGCATAGATATGCCGTGTAGGAAGATGGCAAAGATAAAGGGACGTGGCTTAAAAAAAAAAATCAACTTTCTCGTTAATGTCTTTATTCTCATCTCTTCCAAAACCCCTCGGAGCCGGACTGGAGGAGATGCCGACTGTGGAGGACGTTCTCAGGATGGCTAAAAGGGGGTTTGTAGATGTGGCATGGGGCAGGCAGGAAATTTCCCTCGCCTGTTTTGAAAGATGGGGAAGTTTGAGAGAGGAAGCGCGAGTGGATGGGTGTGAGAGGATGGTTGGGGGAAAGAAACCGAATCCTCCTTCCGTCCTCCTTGAACACGCAGGAGCCTGCTTGCAAGGCCCACTGGTTTCACGTGATGAGGCAGCCAGGAGGAACTGGAGCTCTTCTGAGGGTTTGCAGTGGATCGGGGCAACTAGGACACATCCTCGCCCAGAGCTGGTTGCTGCCTCTTTATGGTGGAAACATTTTTAAAATGGCTTAGTAAAATACGCTCAGCTTCTGGCAGGCCTCGTGGTACGTGTGTTGTTTTTTGCAGGATGTGTTAGTAGAGGATCTCTGGGTTGGATTTTTGTTTTGGACTCATTTTCTGCTGCATCACGTGTGATGCTTTTTTGCATTCTGTTTGGTTTTATTTATCCTTCTGACTTTCCTGGAGCCTTTTTTTAATTTTTTTTTTTTTTTTTTTTACATTCCTGGCACTGAGAATTGAGGCCAGATTTCCAAAATTGCTCTTCCCCCAGTCATTTAGCACCCAACTACAATGCATTTTGAGAGGAAATGCTGGGAGAAGATTTTTTTTTTTTTTTTTTGGTAATAGATCTTCGGGATTGGGGACCTGTTGCTTGCTGTAACTTCGTTAATTCCATCCCTCTACCCCCTTTTTATAAGTAATCTAGTTCCTCAGTTTTGGTTTCAAGGAATTTGTAATACAGTGGTTGAGTGCTGAGTGGCGTAGGCTGAGCAGAGGTGTAGGCTGAGCAGAGATGTAAGCAAGGGTTTCCCTGGGGAGCTAGAAATGGTTTCTGTTTGGTGTAGAGGTGTGTAGGAAGCTGCCTATAGAGACTAAAACAAAAGCACGTTTATAGCCTCGCTTCCTTTTGAATATAAAACTGAGGTTTTCATCAGCCTTCACATCACAATATTTGTCACATCTTCTTGTCTGGCTGATGAATTCCTACATCCTGTCGCTTGAAGTCCTCAGCGAATCTCTTTATTCTCCTCCTTCTCCGCTTCTTCAAATGGCTTTGCCCAGATCTGAAAAGTTTGGGCTTAATCTGCGCAGAGCCTTGCTCTGCCGGCAGAAGCGAGTTTGAGACCGACAGAGCTGTATCTGGAAGCAAGTCTGTGACCTCAGCCTTCCTCCAAGCGATGTACCCGCAGGTGGGTGAGCTGCAAGAGCGGGCTGTGGAGAGCACACACGTCGGAGGACCCCAGGATTTCCTTATTTACAGCCCTTGGAGGTGCTGGTATCCACAGAGGTTCATCGCCAAGCTGCTGGTTGATGTTCGTGCGCTTGGGTTTGTTCTTGCTCTTTAGAGGTGATATTTAGAGTCTGTTTTGCTGCAATTAGTCTTGGCTCATGGGAGTTTGGCTTCATGGCTTCTCTGAAGTTCAATTTCATAATCTTCCAAGAGACTTCTTGCCTTTTTTTTTTTTATTTTCCACCTCCCCAGTACACCTGGTGGGGCACGTGCTGATGCAGAAGTCAGCCGTACAGTAGCCTTTATAGAGCGCACGCCGTGTTTTAATACACGCCAAAGTTTGACATTTGGTTTTGAAACATGATAAATTCAGCGCCTTAACCAACTCCCAACACAGTGTGGTTTCACCAAGGCTCAACCTAATTTTAATGCAAGCTAATTATTTAGTGGAGCTGGATTTTTTTGGCTTGAACCTCTTTCCTCTAAGCTCTTTGCACGCTTTGCTGGGGTGGTGGTGAGAAGCCAAGCTGACCGGGGTGAATTTTCCTACCTCCACATCGCCCTTTTGCCACTGTACGTGAGCGGGGATTGCCATCCCACGTCAGGACAAGCGCAGCGCTGAGCTCCCAGGTGACAGCAGCCATTTATTGAAAGTTTCCCCGACCAAAAGCAACGTGTTTGGCTCACGGGGAGCAGCACGAGGACTGCGAATGGCACTGCCGTTCTCATCGCAGGAGCGAGCCAGCCCATGGAGAGCCTGCAGCGGTCTGGAATGCCGCTTTGCTGTCCCACCCTTGTGCGAGAGAATAAAGCAGCAGTGGAGATGCCGTGCCAACCGTAGCAAGCTGGTTCATGAATAAACAAAGCTTCTCTGCCAGCGATGGGCTGTGCTACCCACTGCGGGTATTTCTCTGTGCATGCTCTGCAGAGCTCTGAGCTTGCTTTGTGAGGCACAGCTACCAAAAAACCCTAAAAAGAGAAGCTGTATGACAACATTTTCCTCCGCTTTTCCTGAGGGAGAGGGGGAAAAAAAAAGTTTGAACTCCTTTAGTAGAAATGCAAGTTGTGCCTTCACGTTTGGGAGAGAGTAAAGCTGCAAAGTTCACCAATTCCCTGCCTTTTGGGGACGCGCTGCCACGCTTGCAGTGCTGCTGTTAGCAGAGCTCTTGCACGGCTTGCTGCTTTGCTTTTTTTTTTTGTGCTTATGGAGAATGTTTTCAGCCCTGATTGGCAAAGACCTTGTTCTGAATACCATTGTTACTATTTAAAATAATAATAATAAAAAAGCAGTCTTTCACAGACTTAGTGTATTAAGGACTTGGCTAGACGTGGACTTGGCAGTGCTGGGGAGTAAGCGATGCCCAAATGAGTGTATTTATACCTGTGTAACTAACCGTACCGAGCTGTCTTATACCCTTTAACTGCTTCCAAAGTGAGTAAACCAAACTTGGAGCAGAACATGGCTTTTTGGGTTTTCTGCCAAAAAACCTCTTGTTGGTGCTGAGTCTGCTGAGATGAAGGGAACAAATCTGCAAATCGCTAAGCAGTTAATGCTTGCAATTATTTAAAATAGCTGGCGTTTAAAATAGACTTGTTTCTAGAGGTACAGCTGGTCGTGTCCATGGCTGAAGATGCTGGAAATCCTTAGGAGTTTTGAAAGTGAGGTTGAACTATTGCTGTGTGCGCAGGGAAAGCTTTGCCAGTTAATCTCCTTGCAGTGAAATGTAAAGTTTTCTTCTACCTCGTCCTGTTCTCATTGCAGTGGGATCTGAAGGTAGGCTTGGCAGCTGTTCACAAGCCATTCTTCTGCTGTTCCTGCGGTAGGAATATTCCCTTTTTTTTTTGAGTGTTGGTAAAATAGAGCCGGACGAGGAGCCGAGGGAGATGAGATCCAAAGGCAGATTGTCAGCAGGGGTGACAGCCGCTGGATGCCATGTCTCCTGGAATTAACCGTTGCATCCCGAAAATATAAAAGCAGAGACTTAGCTGAGCATCTCGCAATGCAGGGTAGATTTACGGTATGAAAACGGGGCTGAGGAAGTTTATCTACAACCTTAATCGGATTAGAAGTCTTTATATGGCAGACAGCACTGTTATAAACCTGGAGAGTTTATATAAGAGTGAGCATTGCTCATCATCCAGATCCTCGCTCTGAGCCATGTGCAAAGTGAACATGACGAAACGTGATTATTTTTTTTTTTAAAACACAATCCTGAGCGTGTTGGCAGCGTTTTAATTATCAAGTACGTCTTCTGGTAGAGGTGGTGAGAAACTTCCTGAGGGATGCTCGCTCTTCTTCGTGCAGATGTTTTTCATCTTTCTACCCCACGTTGCTTTCTCTTCTTTTGTTTTTTTTGGAAAGCTCTCTATTTTTAATGCATGTAGAGCGCCTGTTTGTATGATCCACGTTTAGAATGCTGTATCCTTCATCTATATAAGTTTTCACATTTTGAATTATGTAAACTATATATAGGAAATCATTGCTTTGTTCACTGCTAAAACGCAATCATTCCGAAAGCAGAATGCAGTTCTAGTTAAACAAGTCACAATAATGTACCAGATTTCTAGATGTTGCTTGTGTTTGGAATATTTCTTACTCCCCCCTGATTTTAGGGCTCGCATATCAAATAATGACGCCATAAAATGTGTGTGCTTTTGAATGCTAAATAAATAAAAATGCCCACATGTGATGTAAATAATAACAGGTGGGACAAAATATTTTTACTTTATGACCACACGTACGTACAAGAGGAGTGCCTTGCCTTTCTGTCCCCTGTCCCGCTGCTGCTATTTCAGTTATTTTAATTCATCGACAAGAGTTTTATCCATAGGTAGTCGCTTACATACGAGACTCTTCTGTTCTTAACTCTGTGCAGCCTTGACTTTGATCTTCCTTTAAAAGTATTTACACACCATTGCGAGGAAAATGTGTTCAAGCTTGACTTGGGCTCTTACGTCTCATTTTCAGCAGCTTTTTTTCTCACTTTCATTGAAACAAGGGCTCTTAAGTGGCTAAATAATTTCAGGAAATGAGACTCCAGTTTCTAGGTCACTTAGGCATTTCCTCGGTAAAATAATGCATTCTCTAAGGCTTGTCATGGCTTTCTTATAATTATCTCTACTCAGTAAGGAACAGTGGGTCTCTTAGGTTTTTCCTTCCTTTCTTAAACTTGAATTATTTCTCTCTCCTGTAGTAGATCTCTTGCAATATGTTGTCCCTGCTGTGAAGAAGTATATAGCTGAAGATGTATCACCGCTAATGAAGAAGCGTGAGGCGACCCGAGAGCTGTAGTGCCGAGATCCGGAGGCTGCCTTTTTGGAGCGTCTGTTTACTCAGTGTGCCGTCGTGCTACAAATTCGAACCTGCTGGAAACAACACCAGAAACATTTCCTACCTGGTGATCTCTGTTTAGAACCTCTTTTTTTTCTTTCCTCTGGGCTGCAGGGGTTCAGTTGGTTGCGGTGTGAAGGAGGAAAGAAAAGCTTTTTTTTGCTTGAGATTGTGGGGAACGTTTGTGCTGTGTTGCTTTGGGTAGAGTTGGATACGGGTGTGGTCTCGCCTGTTGTCACTCCAGGTTTACACTTAGGTTGGTACCTTGCTCCTGGTGACAGATGTACCTCTGGGTCTAGCCAAAGATGCAGGGGTCTGCTCTGATCTCAAAGGTGACAGCAGCGGTGGGAATTAAGTGGAGGCTTGTCTGACCTCGGTGGAGAGGCTCAGGGTCTTCCATGGAGTTCCTCCCATTTTGGAGGAGCAACCAGTTGATGATAAACCATGCCGGGGGCCTTGCTGCTCGTTGCTGTGTTGAGGCTGGGTGCTGTATTTGATGAGAGCTGGCTAGATGCCCCCGTTAAACACTTTATCTAGGTGCTACCAGTGAGTCCTGCTCTGTCCGCTGTCTTGCAGTTTGGTTTCTCCCTTGCGTCTTTGTATAAGTACCTTAGGGACATCCTGTAGAGTTCATCTTTCCTCCAGAAACTGGGAGTGGAAGCACAGCTTCGGCATATGAGTAAGTGGATGATGATTTAGAGATGGTCTCTCTCCATCTTCTTGCCTGGGGAAGTTGCTGACTTGCTGGTTTATGTTGGATTTTGTCTCATGTTCATCAAAGGCTTTGAAACCCTTTGGACAGATGCCTTTTCGTATTAGGAATCTGATACTTGGCACCCAACTAGAGAAACCTTGCCTGCGTTAAAGCATGTTTTGCCAAGCTACGGCTGCTTCGGTGATGTTTGGCAAAGGTTAGTTAAAGTAGGTATTTGAAGAGCAGCAGCTACTTCTCTCTCAGGAATCTGACCATGAAAGGAGGAGCAGGAGGATGCATGCTGACCTCCTCGCGCCTCGAAAACACCGAACCTGAGAAGTGCTCACAAGGCATCTGCGCACTGGGGTCATTGTTAGGGAGCAGAAGGACTTCCTGAAGACACTTCCAGATCACTCGAGCTTCTTGCGGTTGGTCTCGCTTTTTTCACCGCGGTGTTCTGCATAGATTAAAAAAACCAAACCCCGAATCCTTCCCTTTGCGCTGCCTGTGATGTGCGGGCAGCCCCATGGTTCGGCTGGGGCCCAGCCATGCCGAGATGACATGAGACTTTCTCTAACACCTTGCTCCGAAGTCGGAGGCCAGGCCAGATCTGATCTGGATACTGGCCAGTGCGAGGAGGCTCTTGGACAATGGAGCTTCTATAATGGTTTTTATCCTACCAGACCCTAATGTGGAGGCAGCGTTAACAAATTACACTTCTTGTTATGGTAACGGTAAACTTGTTACTGTTTGTAAGAGGGTTATAAACAGTGTAAGTTGTGTAGTTGGGAGGACTGGTGGAAGCTGTGCTGGGAAAAGCCTTCTGGCTGCCTGGAGCTCTCAGCCGAGGTGGGTTTGTTGCTAGAACTGTAGGGGAAAAGCTTTTCTGGCCTCAGCAAAGTCTCTCATGGCTGATGCACTGGTTTGGGGCCTGTGTTATTCCTTTCGCTGGAATTTGTTTTACGTTTGACAGGATGCTGACAATGCCTCCCTATCCCATTGTTCACGCACTGAGTGGAGGAAGGCGACTTTTGTTCGTGGCTGCTGCTTCTTCATGTGAGGCTTGACCCTTTTCCCAAAGCTCGTGGAAATACTCTTTGCAGCCGGCCTGTTTGTTCGCTCCTGTGTGAGCCGAGGAGAGCTGCTTTTTAAGTCATTTTAGGGCCAAACGTCATGCCTGGCGTGAAATGTTGTTCTGATAGCAGCAACTGCAGCTTGCTGGGGTGGTGCAGCTCCCAGGCTGTTTTTAAGGCACTTACAAGTGAGAAGCGAGGGTGTAGTGCATCTTTGCTATCGAGGAGATCGTGTCCCAACTATTTGGGGATGCTCTCGTGGGTAGGGGATCTTCCACAAGCTTGAGAGCAGTGCTTAGCACCCAGAAAGGTACAGTCAGTTGGTGAATGGTTGGACTTTGCTTTCACCTTGTGCTGTAGGTTAACTCGTAATGACTTGTTAAATACTGTATGTCTGTTGGAGATTTACTTCAAGCAAGTTCCTTGCCAATATTCCAGTTTATACAGTTGGGTTTGCTTTATCAAGCTTATAAAGCATAAGGGTGTTATGCTTCTAAAGCAGATTTTATAGCGTTGGCTTTTAGCCTTCTCTCCCAGATGACAATTTTAAGCTCTCTTGTAGCTTTTTGGTTACAAAGCAAACATTCTCGCTCCTTCCCTCACACCCCAAAATAACTTTAAAGTCAAAGCCTAGGACTAACAGCAGCCTGCGCATTTTCACTAAGCTCGGTGGTGGCCTCTCCCTGTACCACTTAAAATCTTTCGCAATGTCTTTGGGTGTATAATAGCTGGCGATAGCCAGACAGAGATCTGGGCACCCAAAGGTGCCGAACAAGCTCTGTTCCTAAGTCCCTGCAGGCATCTGATTTAGTTTGAGAGTCAGCAGTCATTCACCAGTAGAAACTGAGTGCCAAATTGACTTTACAAAGCACCTAAAAGCAGGTTGGGCACCTAGCCCTCTGTCTTGTAGGGCTAACCCTGCGGTAAGGAAGCCTAAATGTTAGTGTCTTGTTTTCTTGGGGTTTTTTTAACGAAGAACTTGACCTATCTGTTTTTGCCCCACTTTACGATGGATTATGGTGCTCCAAATCACCACCACAGTGTTGTACGTTAATCCGGAGTAGCACGGGGACTACCGACACCAAACCCCAACCAAGGACTGGGTTCCCCTCCAGTTTTCGGGGTGCTGCTGCCTCTGTGACCCTGCTGATCCCAACCTATTTGGAGCGCTGTCTGCTGAATATTCATTTCGATGGTCAGGAAGCTGGAGGCAGAGAGCTGTTAATGACTGCACTTAGAAAAATAATAAAGAGCCTTTTCCTGGAACAGTCTCAAAGCAACATGTTTCCTTCCTTCCATTTTAGTGGGAAATCTCTTACTATTTTTGAGAGCTTGGGGCAGTGCCTTATGCTTCCTTCTCTTTTGGCTAGTGGAGTAGAAATGGCTTAGTCCGACTTTCTTTGCCTTGTACTTACCAAAAAGCAGTTTGGTTTTTGATTGCAACCAACCTCTCTTCCAGTTCCAGCTCCCAGTGGCAATTACAGATTCTGTCTCAAGTCTGCCTGCGATCTTATATGTTCTCCTGTAGTAAGATGTATGCTACAGCACAGAGTCTGTGCAGCCATCTATAATAATCTAGTTTATTGTGGTTTTATCTCTTCTTCCCAGTAGCAGTGTACTGCCTGTCCTTGGGGCTTGGTCTAGTGTCTTGAGCACTATTTGTGTTTGAATAGGCTTGTTTGTATTGCGGCTCTGGTTGTTAATGCTCTTGGCATGGCTCCCAGGTCTCAACAAAGTTACCCAAATTGATCTGGGATGGCCTTGCGACTCATTAGTCTCTGAGAATTAATCCCATGTAGCTCAGTCTCATAAAAAGTTAACTCCTAGCTCTTTTTTACCTTTTGTATTAAACTGGCGTGCCAAAAGTAGAAGAGTAGCGAGGGGCACAGCGACTTGATCAAGGAGAAAACGAGCTTCGCCTGCCGTAGGTGCCGTAGTACCCAGACCGTACCTCGCAGTAATCCCAGGTGACGAAGCCTTCTGTGGGAAGACTACTTTCTCTTTTTTTGGAGGAAATAGGGGGATTATTATAAGAACACAGTTTCTGATCCAGTTCTGCTTTTGCTCCTGCTGTCAGCAAAGTATTGTAGTTTTCCTACCAAAGTCACAGCCCTCTCTGGATCCTCCACCCTTCTTGAAAACTCTTTGCCCTATTTAGTATCCTGGGACAATTGCAAACAGGTTTTCTGTATTGCCTGTTGGTAGAAAGACACCTTACCTTTAGCTGTACCTTTGCTTGGGCTTGTTCGTGCGCGCCTGAGGCTGGTGTCTGTGATGGGGTTTACATCTGACTGTGAAGGGTGCTTTTTCATTTGGAGAGTAAATCAGTTATCATCTCTGTACCGGTACGTGCCCTGTGGTGATACAGGACAGGGCAGTTGCACTGAGTCATCTGGGTATCTTCTTTTTGCAGGCAGATGGCATTGCCCGTCTCAGATGAACTCCCGCATCGTAGAGGATCTCTTTTTGGGGTGCTGGGTGCCGCAGTCACCACAGTGCCGGCACTGATCCTGACACCAAGGCACCAACCCGGTTATCCTGTGTGGTTTGTCTGCTTTTCCTCACCACCTCTCCCATCGTTGCTGTAACTCTTGGCATACTTTTAAAACTGATGCTGAAATTCCCTAAATTGTCCCTTTTCACAGTGCAGCGCTCAAGCAATTGTTTGTTCTTTTGGAGGCTGCAAATCTGAGGGGTGAGAGAGTGATGGGAGACTGAAGCTTTTTACTGGAACCTGAAAAATAACTGTAGATAAACTTGCACACAGACAGAATATAGAGCGAGGGACGCTTGATGGTACCAGCAGGTGTCTGTTCGTCTCTTGGAAAGTAACAGCCCTTTTGTTTTGGCAGCGTGCCTCTCACTGACGACCTTCACTTACAGTCAGTTCCCTAGGTACGTCCTTTGTCTTGATCTCCCCATCTCTAGCAATTTTCTCTCTTCTAACTCATTTTGCAGCTCATTCTTCACTCAGGTCTTCCCAGGCGAGTAAATCTTAGCAGAGGGAGACTTCTGACAGCAGAGCGTGCAGTTTGCTTTTGTTTTCTGTTCTACTTTAAGCCTATTTTTAGGAGGTTGCTCTACAGCTCTTTTGGTTTTGTTTCATAGTTGGTGCAACCTCTAGCTTTAATTTTGTGGTCATATTAATGTAAAGTTTATCCTTATGATTTGTAGGAATAAACCATAAATGTGCTTGTACTGGTATACTAGTAGGCGCATTCATTCTGGAGAGGGGAACTGTGCTGGCAAACTCGGAACAGAACAATTTTTGCGTACGCCCAAGCGTTCCCTGGGATCTGAAGTATTTCAGCTTGTCTTGCAAGGCACAGATGCGAGAGTGTTGGGCACAAGCATTCCTGCAATAACAATAGTCACATGCAAGTACCACAACAGAGCCTTATTTTTAGAGCATTTTTCATACCAACTCTATTCCCCATTGTTTAGCAAAGTCACTGACCTGGGAGTTTCTTCCATCTTAACACTGAGGTTTAAGAGAAGGTGATGTTTTGGTGTTTTTGTTGTTGTTGTTGTTGGGGGTTTGAGGTGATCTAGGGAAAAAAAAAAAGTGGTTTTCCAGTTGGTGGGAGCTGTGAGGGTCCCAGTGTTGGGCGCAGGAGATGTCAGGCCACTGTCGGAGGCAGCTTGACATAGGAGGGAGAGAGACCCAGCAACGTCCTCGGAGGGGATGAGGGGCCGGTTGCTGGTGACTTTCGCAAACCAGAAAAGGCATGACTCAGATTTACAAATCTTGGCTTGAGGCTGTTTCCAGACCTCAGCTACTTGTCAGTAATTCAGCTGGAACAGGCCCGTAAAAGCTTCACGAACACAAAAACCCACGCCGCTCGTACCTGGATCCTGATGCGTATTAGGGCAATGGTGTGTACTTACTACTAGGGTGTGGGATTTTTGTGGTAACCTGCGCTTGTGAAAGTGTGGCTGTGGCTAACAATGCCGAGGACAATTAAGAGTCTGACTGTGACCCTTTCTGTGGCATTGGGCTAGTGTTGCCAGCCGAAACCATGACTTGTCCTGCGGCTACAAGCATACCCCCGC
>NW_009603611.1:12976-30160 GCF_000690535.1 Cariama cristata
TGTAAAGCTAAAATAGTGCGTTTGAAACGATATAGAGCATCTTGGATGAAAGGATCCATAAATGCCAAACGTGCTCTTGGAAATGTGTATTGTGCTTCTCATGTCTCTTCCTAAACTGTTTCCAAATTGAAGTTTTTTAAAATGGGTTCCATGAGGTGCCAACACGTGTCCTGGGGGAAATCCTTTTCAGGAAGGCTGGTCTTTCATTGCTGCTGTTGATGCATGTAATATGTCTAATTCCTTTTAAGGGAGTTAAAATATTACCCCTAGGTGTCTGTCTAGACGAGGATAACGGGCTTAGTTTTTTCTTAATGGGTTAGTTAACATGCTTTGGGACCACTTCAGTTTATGGACTGATATACCGGGGGGAAAGTAGCATATGGGCTGACTTTAATATCTGCAGGAAGAATTGAACTTTTAAGTAAGTGGAAATTTTGATTATTGAGGTAAGCAAAACCAGCTTATCCCTAGACCGGTGTCCCAGTCAAGTTGTTCATCATAAATAGAGAATCTGATGGGCAGCTCAGTTCATTTGGGCGGGAAGGGGAGGCTTTCGCTGGATACCTGCAGCCTTTTCCCCTCCAGCTCTTGCAAATACCAAGAGCCTGTTTAGATGGGTAAAATACATATTTTAATTTTAAAGATGATGTCGTCCTGTCTATGTATGAGCCTGGGCATCACTTTTAACCTCTCTAGAACGTCACACCTGGATTGTGCTTCATTGCCAAGTTTAAAATTATACCTTTTGTTAGTGTTTAATGCACCTGCCAGGTAATGCCCTTATCCAGGGAGGTGGTAGGGGACTGGGATGAGTAAGGTGTGTGCGTGGATGGATGTTTGTGGGGAAAAGGGATGATTGAGAAATTCAGCGATAATGGTGGGAAAAGGCAGGACTTTCCTATTAGGCTGGGGAGAATTGTGTGCGAGAGAGGGAGGGCCTGAGCTGGGGGAAATGAGCTGTCTCTTAAAAAGACTCTGAAGTAGAAGGTCCTAGACTGGACCCCATCCCAGCAATTCATTGGCACTCTCGTGTTTCCTGGCGGAGTTCTGTGAAAAGTCGTAAGGAGGAATAAGAGCAAAGCAACTTCCAAAGCACCTATTTGAAAAGTACATGGAGCTTTACGTCCCTAAAATGGTGGTAGTCAGGGGGGGGGTTTGCATCACCTCCAAATTACAATATACTTTGTCATCACAAAATTGGCAAAGGCTTATCTAGCACCATCTGTGGCCTTGCACAGCTCTTTGGGAAGACCCTTCTCTCCTCCTTCCATCGTGTAGAAGGAGGCACAGCGAATATCGCAACGTGTCATCTCCCTGTGCTGGCACTGATCCTGCAGGCAAAACCCAGCGCTTCCATCTGTCTGCCTTCCCTTTGCAGAGGCTTGCCTAGATTAGGGATCCTCACAGCTACCTTGGATTACAGTTGATCCTGTCTACACCAGGTTAGTTAAAACATAGTTCTAAATGTATTTGATCTAAGGTAATAGGTATATATCCTGAAACGTGGAGAAGACCACCTTCTCTCGGGTTTAAACTTTGAGAGGACAAAACAGTTCAAAAGTGGTAAGTAGTCTTCTCTTCAGTGCAGCTGCATCAAAGCCTGTAGGTCTCCGAATGTCCGTTATAGGGGCAAATCGCCACCTTCTTCATTGCTGAGAGCAAGCTCTTGTGCCCAGGTTCAGCCTGCGACAGATTTTTTTCATTTATGAGCCTCCATGGTTCTAAGGGAATTTTGTACAGTTTGAGTTCTGCAGGTGCTAATTGGATATTTTGATTTGTTTGAGGGTTTTCTTTTTTAAATTCTCTTGGCTCTTCACAAGGGAATTCTTCCAGCAAGTTTCAGGTGGGTCGTCTGACTGAATTATTTATTAAGCAATCTGCAGCATGCTTGGTGTATTGCACACAAAATTGATGTGGCGTCTGCACCACCACGTTCACAGTTTTGACTCAGATTTTCCAAAGCCTCAAAGTAAAGTAGTTTGTTTCCAATTCTTTCTTCAGCAGACCGATAATCATCTCCAAAACGATGTCATGTAGTTCTTCTGAACTTAATGGAAGCCCTCTGCTGTCAGTAAGGCCTCAGGCTGTCCGAAATGCTCTCTTGTTAATGGACGTTTAAAACATGCTGCCTCATAGCACACGCAGCAAAATACTTAACTTGATTACATATCAGCTGTGACTTGATTACTTTTTCCTTTAAAAACTCTATGCGATCCCTCCCAGCTAAGGACCTGAATTAACAAAAGCCTTTGCGCACGAGTTCCTTGTGGAATCAAAACTTTAAGTATCTTCATACCCTACAAATGCGATTCGTGCAGCAGTTGAGTAAGTGGAGCCTACGTGGGCGCGCGTTTAATCTCTAAAGGGTTTGTTTTCCTTAGCTGCGAAGCAATCCTAGGTGGGTTGCCCAAAATCACAGCACGAGGCAGTGACGGAGCTGGGAATAGGACTTGGGTGAACGTCGCTCTGGGGCTCAGCCTCGCTTCATTCGCAGAAGAGCCCCTTGTCTCTCGGATGCTATCGCAGCACGTGCCTGCTGTGTCAGCTCCGTGTCAGCCCGGCATCCTGGCATGCACTGAACCACTCCACTTAATATTTCTCATTTATCTCCATGCCAGAAGTAGGAAGAGGCCATGTCCCTCAACAAATTGAGAACAAGATTAACTTCAGGAAAAGGTCGTCATGGCTCTGTCAGCGCTGACACCCTTGGATAAGCAGTGCTGGAGAAATGGTGAAGTGTGGCCGTTGTCCCGGCTGCACTTGTCCGGCTTTGCAAACATCCCCTTGCGATGCTGCAGTTGCTTTGGCGAGAAGTTGCGGTTGAAGGTGGGAATGAGATCCCCTACGGAGCGGGTGCACTCTTGGATGCAAAGCTCATGTTTATTCTGTTTTTCTGCATGCTGTGCGTGCTCCAGAGGAGTTGCTAATACTGAGAGCGCTGCTCTATACGAGCTAGTCTTCAGAAAATGCGTACTTTTAAATACCCTGTGCAAACTCCAAGGGGTGCCTGATTATCAGCGCCACACACACTTGAGATGCTGCGAAGCGTGGCCTTGGGTTTACTTCTTTTTACAGACAGCCTATAGGTTATTTGCATGAGTTAATAAGGCAAGAGAGAGAGGAAAAACACACACGGGCTTGGGGAGCACAGTCTATTTTGGTTGAAAATGTCTTTTCAGTTTTCCGTGAGACGGCAGCTGCTTGTCAGGTCTGTGCTGACAGAACTTTGAAGCACGCTTCAGTAATTTGTCTGCATTTCTTTGCTTCCCCTTGCTGTTTCCAACATGCTAAAAATCATCAAAACAGTGAAATACTGTCCCGCGGCTGCCCAAAGAGGAATGAGAATGTGTTCCCAGTATCCAATCATCTGCTTATTCTGCCTGTTCTTAAGAATAGAATTTATTGAAGCAATTTATCCTGACTAAATGTGATATAAATCTGAGCACATGTATGTACATACCACTCATATTCTGTAGTGAACGAGCAGCTAAATCTTTCTTTAAAGAATGAGTGAATCCTCCTGACACTTTGCAAGATCAAGTAAACTGAGGGTTTTTTGGAGTGTGTTGGTCCCGATTTTTTTTTTTTTTTTTTTTTTTTTAAAATAGAGCTGCTTGTTATGCTATCAGAAGTAGCTGGCAGGCAGCCTGAAATGCCATTGGGTTTTTGTTTTGTTTTGTTTTCCTGGTCTCCGTTTCAGTTAGTGTTATCAAAGCCCCGGGAGTGACAGCTGATCCATTTCTTTAATTTCTCAAATAGCTTATATATGCATCGGAAGCATAAATATGAGGTAGAGAGACCCCGAAGTTCTTCATATTGGCAAAGGCAGCAGGCCGCCTAAGCGACAGCGGTAAGGACAGATCTCTGACCTGTGTTAATTAAAAAAGCATAGGGTTGGCTGCCCTGTGAAATAGAGCAGTCTCCCTCCGTAATAATTATGCTGCATGTTTAACAATAAGATTTGTTTGTTGATGGAATAAGCACATCCCCAACCTCATCCCACGCAACCGAGTTGAAACGTAGGAGGGCGATTTAAACAGTCTTCAAACACTTCCAGCACCAGCCTGACTTTGACAGCAAGGAGCGTTACCGCTGTCCTTTGAAAGTTTTTGTGACTTTGCTGCTGTCTTGGTACCATCGCTCTTAACTCGGAGCTGCTTAATCACTTGCCAGTTGCTGAATGTGGTGCTGGACTGGCAGAGGGCTTCTGATTTTTGTGGTTAGCCTGAGAACAGGCTTTAAACACTGCTGAGCCAGGCTCCCTTTGTAGACCAGTTCACCAGCGTACCTGGCCTTGAGGCCTCCGAGAGGAGCTTTCAGGCTCTCGTATGGCCACGTACTTCACTTGCCAGCTGTAAGGATGCTCATTCCTGGTGCTGTTTACACCACGAAAGTGCCGTTCAAACACAAACCCGTGAACCCCCACAAGTGCAGAATTGTGCCCCTCACTTTGTAGGCAGACAACCAATTTGTCAAAGCCTGCACGAATCATTGACTAAAGAGGGATTAAGGAATGTGGAGGAACTAATGACTCTTACTTCTACCTTCAGTTTGGTCGGCAACACTGACTGCAGCTCCTGGGAGCCTTGGCCGTGCGGAGAGATGTGGGATGGATCCTTGTCTCCTATGGACGAGGAAAACCGGCACAAAGTGAGACTAGTTGCAGTCTGACTGTTGGGAGAGGGGAAAAACAAGGTCTAGGCTGCCCAAGACAGCAATTGTTGCTTTTTTTTTTTTAAATTTGGCCTCTGTCCTGATACCGTAGTCTTATCTGCTGCCATACTGCACAGGTGACGGTAAAATAACTCTAGTAGTCATCGAGTGGATGTTTCCTTTGTGTCTGATCTGATTTCTCCTGCTATTTCCTTGCAGAGAGTAGTAATTGGGCTGCCTCTGCTAGGAGTGGGTGATGAAGGACTGAACCCTGTTTCTTGACTGATTCAGAGTTGTAGCTTCTTGTGTTTAAAAAGTGTTTAATCAGTCTTGTGCTTCCCTTCTTTGCAGCGTCAGGGAGTTGATCTGAGCAGTGGTTTGGTATTACAAGAAGGTTTGAGCTCTTCATCCCTCCTTGCTAGAGACTGCTTTTGGAGGTTAAAACTTCCTGAGGAAGCCTGAGCTTCTCTCTGCCTTCAGAGGAGATCGTGACAGCTGCTCGTATGTCCGCTGTTAGGATGCAGCAGATGCATGTAAGTCAGCTACTTCAGGGCCTGAGGGAGATTCCTCTTGGAGGAGGATCTGTTGGTTGTGGATGGAGGCGAGAACCCCGTTTCGTTAGCAGGCAAGAGCAGTTGGGTCAGTATTTTGGTTTCTCGAGTTCCCAGTTTGGAGCTTTGGTGGAAGTTCAGAAGGATGGTACAGACAGTCCTACCTTTTTTGAATGTATCCTCGTACAGAGTCATCTTGCTGTCATCTGTGCCCACATCACCTCAAGGCTAGCCTTCACTAGGATTTAATCTTCCAATACAGAGCTGTTGTCGTCTCCTGCCACACCACTCTTGAGCTGTGAAACGGGGCTGGCAGTTCTGTGGGCTTTCCTGGGGGGCTACTGTGGTGGGTGGCTGTTCCTGGCCATCTTTATTGCCTTTATTATTACGCTCATCCTATGCTGGGGAGCGTTTTGGCTGCTCGCCCGTTCCATTTGTGAGTGGGCTATTTATCCTTTGTGAGTTCGTGTTTGCATAGGCCCTGGAGTTTAGCTTCATAAATCCAAACATAGTTTAGCGTTGTGGACATCTCTCCCGCTTTTTGTGGGAGAAGAACTGGCAGCTACTTTTCTCGTAGCTTTTGGTTGTTGCTGTACAGCCGAGCCAGCGCTCGGGGAGGGGAATTCCATCTCTTGTAGCCACGTGTTTTAGCTGCACGCTGCCCTAGCACATGGTAATAGAAAAAAAGAATCTTTTTTTGGTATTAATAATTGTTTTCTGCATCTTTTCAAGAAAAACAGAAGGGGATTGTTTTCTGTAGCACATACGTTCACCCTCTGCTGCTAAGTTGCATTCTTGGAGCACTTTCTCATATATAGGTCCTAAAACTAACAAGTCTCCCCACCCTATCGCTGCCGCTCAGTGTGTGCGTGCGTGCATGTATTAATGGTTAGAAATGCAAAAAGCTAACTAAAAGAGCCTGTGTCTTCGTGAACGCGTTTTGGCCGTGTTCTGGTTTCATTTCTGCTCTTGGCTGTAGCAGGCTGACATGCGTCGCTGAAGCCAAGTGCCGAACTTGGAGTAAGAGATGCTGGAAGCAACGTGAACAGCCAGAACATGTTCGCACAGTAAACCCCCTGAAGAGATAGCATTTGCTTTATTATAGCTTTTTAAAATCCTGCTATAAAAATATCAGTGGGTGGAGGGAACCATTATTTCTTGAATTTGAGGTGGTGGGGGTTACTTTATTTACTCTTATTTTTTATTAATAAGAATAGCTTCACTTGTAGCATAATAGGACTGAGTGTTTTGTTATCCTTGGCTATAATCTGTGATAAACTACCCCTGCCATCAGCCTTGTAGTTTACCCACTAGGGAGCCAGATTATTGCCTTGTAAAACGGAGCACCACTCCTATAATCCCTTAATTAATTAAATGACAAATTTTAGTTCTCTCCCATTGAAAATATAACTTGTACATAGAGAGGACTTGGATTTATTTGATCGCTTCTTGCTTGCACTTTTTTTTTTTGTCCTGTAGATTGTCACTGTCTTTGCTTATGTGTCTGTGCTTTCTACTGTAAATACTAAGGGAGGATGAAGCAGGCTGTCCCCGTCTTGCAGGTGGTGACACTGAGATGCAGAAAGTCCCTTGACCCTCTGGAGAATTGGTGGTGGGCCTTGGTGGGAGCCCAGGCGTGGAAGAACTCCTGTTCCTTGCCTGCTCGTTGGCCCGCACTGTCTCACTGTCACGGTTCCCAATGAGCCCTTCTAGCTGCGATGCACTGCTTTCTCTTCATACGTGAAAAATCGACTGGGCCCTCCAAAGTCTTATTTAAACTTGGGTCAGATTAATTTCTCTTCCCTGCTTGTGTCTAGGGCACAAAGAGATCCTCCTTCCCCGCGAGCGTGGTGTTGATTAATTACAGCCCTCCGCACTGTCTCACTGTCACGGTTCCCAATGAGCCCTTCTAGCTGCGATGCACTGCTTTCTCTTCATACGTGAAAAATCGACTGGGCCCTCCAAAGTCTTATTTAAACTTGGGTCAGATTAATTTCTCTTCCCTGCTTGTGTCTAGGGCACAAAGAGATCCTCCTTCCCCGCGAGCGTGGTGTTGATTAATTACAGCCCTGCAAAGGGCAGCTTCTGCTCTTGATATTTTTAATTTTTTTAGCTTATTTAACAATTTCCTCTTCTCTCCTCTCTCCTCAGCTTAGCTCAGCCGCATGAAATATGGGAGACGACAGGCCGTTTGTGTGCAATGCCCCCGGCTGTGGACAGGTACGTTTACAGTATACTTTATTGTGAATGTGTCGTTGTGAATCAAAGTGGCTGTTTTATCACTGAGGCAAAGAGTTTAAAGCCGGTGTTTTACGTGATCACTGGAGGTAATCAGATCAGAGGATTTGCAGTGTGTAAATCCAGGTTATGAGCAAGTGCAGGCACTCCAAAGTAATGAAATCTGCCTTGCTTTGTGGTGTATTGTTATTCTGCTGGTGCTTTCCATGAGACCCACACAGCCCAGAGAAAACATGCTGATCTCCCGTTAATGTTTTCTGATAACATTGCTCATCTTCTTTCAAGGCTATTTAACCAAAGGACAGATATTCGTTCTCTGCCGGGATGAGTTAGCTGCTATAGCGTATTCTGTAAAGCAGCTGAGAATGTGACAGTTGATGGTTTGTGTTATGCGAACCCCAAACTGCCACAGTCTATTTTGGGCTTGCCAAAAAAAAAAAAATTGTGAATTTTTCCTCCACGGACAGCATGCTAGAGTTGGCTTTGGCCTTGCAAAACTTTCGCTCACTTTCCTAGGGCTAACGATGATTGCTTTGAGTGAGTCACGTCCCCTTTTCACTCATACGACCTTTCTTGTAGGCTTGCCTGCCTGGGAAGGCACCTTTCCATTGTGTTTAATTTGGTTTTGCAACGAAACCAGTGCTTTCCTAAAGCTGAACTTAAGGTCTTTCCGGTGCTCGGTGGTGCAATGTCTTGGCGGCTCCCACACTGTATTAATGGGAGGAACGAGGGGATTGTGCAATTATTGTGGGGGCTATTTTAACGGGAGCTATTAGAAACTGGGTGTTCTGTGGAAGTACAGCCCTGAGCAGAGTCCGTGGAGAATTGGGTTTGTCTGTTCTGAAGTGTTTGAACCTCAAAATGCTAAGATGCCTTTTGTAAGGGAAGGGGAGAGGGCGGGAATTGTGGCTTTTAATTAGATATTAAGTGATGCGCACACACTTTGTTTTCCTGGCTGCAACTGTTGGGTGTTGGGTTGCCAAGCTATTATGGCTGCGACGCGGGGGGAGCTCTAACCGATCCCAGGGTACTCCCCCTGTCCGTCCCCCCCTTCTCCCCTCGCAATTGTTGAGTGTATTTAATAGCTTAATGCCTCTTGTGGGTCTCTCAATTGAAATTAAAGATAATTCTGGATCCCCAGGGTGAGTCCTCTGCCACCGCATGTGAATTCTGTGACGCATGTGTCTTTATAGCACAGAAATGGGTCAAAAACCTCATCTGGTAATTCTTGGGGACCGGAGCTCTTTAAAAATACATAGTTAGGACTTTTCAGCTTTTAGGCCTTTTCAGCTTTTTGGCAATTCTAGCACTAGTCTCATCTGAAGCCTTTTCTATCCACTTGCAGGTGATCTTCCTCTTTTTTTTTTTTTTCTTTTCCTTTTTTTTTTTTTTGGTAGGCTGCTTTTTATCTTGAACTTCCTTGCCTGTGAAATTGTGCAAGTCATTTATAAAATGTATTAGCTGTATTTGAGCACTTAATGATGTGAGGACTTCAATCATACAACCTTAAAATCGGATTCAAACAAGCAATTAAGGCAAACAACAATGTATTTAAATTTAATCTCCCACAATCTCCCACAAATGACATATAAAGGTGGTTGCTTCCTCCTTTCGCTGTTCCAGACTGCTGCTTATGGGTAATTCTGACAATTCTTCATGTTAATATTGAAATGTTAGAATCCGGGTAATTCATACCAGTATGATTCATTGTGATCTAACCTGACCTCGTGCAGAGTTTCCTAGAACGTCCTTCAATACCTGTTCAAACCAGAGCGTGTATTAAATAATGATGATCCAAGCTTGATTTAAAATATTTCCAGTGATGGAAAATTCACCACAGCCCTTGGTTAAGTTGTTCTGATAGTTAATTGCTCTCACTGGTCGGGAAAAATTATGCCTTGTTTCCAGTCTAAACCTGTTCGGCTGCAGCTTCCAGGCTGTGGATCTTGCTAATTTTTGTTTGTTAGACAGAAGATCCTTCCTATCAAATTTCTGATGTGTGTAGGTGTTTGCTAACTGATCAAGTCATCCCTTAACAGTCCTGCGGACTAACTAAATACGCGGAGCTCCGAGCCTCTCGCTGTAAGTCCTGGTGTCTTACCTGCACCTTTTGTCCTCTATTCTGTACATCAGCTTCACGTTGAAGGTTTTTAAGAGCCTTTACAAATCCTGCTCACCACTAACGCGCAGCAGTGCTGCTGTAGAAGCGCAGCGGTACCCGAGAGCTGTACAGACCGTCTTAGAAGGATCATCAGCTAAAATTAACGTTCACTGAGCTGTGCTTTCTGGGGCAAGTGGAGTCAAATTGGATCGTTGCGATGAGCGGGACAGGGTAGCGCAATTGGTAGTTTTGAATATTGAAAGTAAATCCGAATTTGAAGTTGGGGGGCTGATGGTGGCCAGCAGCTGTCTGCAGGGCTTGACCGCCGAAGCACGCACGGCATTGTTTCCCCAGCGGTTTGTGCTGCCTTTTGGCACTAAACCTTGACCCTTGACAAGCCGCCGTGGATCATCCCATCAGAAATGGCTTCTTCGTGTGGACTCATGTTAAAGTGAAGCCTTAACAAGGGTCAGAGGTGGCTGCACCTATCTCCGTTCATTCCTAAAGATTGAGACCCTTGTCTTCAAACGTAGGGGACAAAAAGGGGCGGTCAGCTCTGTGCTGCAGAAACATCCTGACCTTCCCACAGGTGCTGAGTGCCTACGCCTCCTGTCAGAGTCTGTACGATCCAAAGTTTTGAGCTTTCTGGAAGGTAATCTTTTTTTTTTTTTTTTTTCACCCAGGCACCCAAATGCACGCCCAAGCGGTGCTGTGTTATTGCTTACAGCACGGGAAATTTTTTCCCAGCTCAAAACCAAGCTGGACTGTGGCCGGCACTGGAGCGGGAGACTTCCTTGCAGGATTCAGCCTTTTTTTTCTGATTCTTTAAGACCTTTGGGTGCACTTTGCTTGGGGCGGGGGAAAAAGCCATTTGAATGGGATGGTGTTAGTGGCTGTCGAGCCTCTTTGGTTATCAGGGTCAGTGTTTTTGGGATAATGCCTGGCTCACCGTGTCCTTTCACCGCCGTGGCTCCAGCGTCTCCGTTCCTTTCTCTCACTTCTAAACCTTTGATCCTGTGCCCAGTTCATTGGTGTGTTTTTATCCCTGCAGATTCCTGCTCTTTTGGGTATTCCCCTGTTTGAGGGGTGTACTCTGGTTTTGGTGGGCTGCTCCCATGGGAACAGGCTGCTTTGGTCCTGAGGAAATTGAGATGGGCTTCTGGATTTCTCTGTCAACTGGGAACAAATCACCCAGTCCTTTTCCACGCGTAGAAATCGGTGCTCTGTCTCTTGCAAATGCTGCGCCGAGACGTGCCGTAGCACGGGAGGTCACGGGAGAAGAAGGGAGAGCAGAGCCAAACTAATTTGAACAGGAGACTGGAGACAATTACTGTGAAGCCAGTGGTGATTTTCCCTCTTTAGTTTAAAGGGGCGGGGGGGGAATATTTTTGCTTCCTGGTGTAATTTCTTTTAACCATTAGCTGCTGCTTTCCCTCTGTAGCTGGTACCAGCCCCGTGTTTTATGCTGTATGCCCTTTTACTTTTTCCTCCTTTCTTTCACTGTTTCTATATGGAAAAAGGCTGTAAAGCTAACTTTTCAGGGAAGTGAGGAGGGGGAAGAGGGAATGGCCACCAAAAATAGATGAGCAGACCTTGCTGTACCCCCCATATCATCACAGCTAGTGGGCTTTCAGTGGGTATGTAAACATGTTTTGGTTGCTAGGTCTTTAATGGCTGTTATTTTTGGATTCTGTACGCGATCACTTCCCAACAGTGAGTCTGCTGTGACACAGCTGACTTCTAAATGTGCCGCATATACTGCTTTTAAAAAAGATTCTTCTCAAGGTCATTTATCTGGTTTCTTCTCGAAGAGGACAGGTGACGCATTCTTCCCTGACCCCCTTCCCCCCGGCCCTCTCTGTGTAGAGAGAGGAGAGCTATTCAGCAGGGACGTGACCCCCTCCCCATGCCACTCTCTGAAGGCGAGGAGAGAGGTAGAGGCAGGACCCTGCCTCTGAAACGTCTGCCGAAGACATAGAGCAATGCCTCAAGTAAGGCTTTCATCGAATCTGCTAAGTGAAACTAATCTGGGGGTGGTGTGCGCCGCTAATCATTATTAAAATCTTCTAATCCCATTTAAAACATACTGAGTGATGAAAGGCAGCCTTGGCGCAACCAAGTGTTAGCTGTAAACTTTAGCGTTGCCATTAAAGTCGAAAGGTATTAACTAAGTCTGTATAATGAGACAGCTCTGACTCATTAACACAAGGTAATTAAAACTTTGGCCAGCCTGTCTAAGGCATCTAGAGCAAAGGTCTGGAAGGAAGGAGGGGGCTTCAGATGCTCTGGTGCTGCTTCATTACCATGAGCTGGTGGTGGCAGAGGGAAGTCGCTCAATGTCTGGCTCTGTATCCTCCCTCATAAAACCGTGTTTAAACCCTTCTCGGGGTGCCTGATGGCTGATTTGGGCAGGCAAGTTGGCAGCGTGAAAAACAGGCTGGTGGATAGACGTTGCCTCTCCGACGGTCGTGCCCCTTCTGCTCCTCTTCTGAAGGCTCTGGGAGCACTGGATGCTTGAGGCTTTATGAAGTGTCATAACGGAGGAACATCTTTATTAATAAAACTGTTTGGTCCACTCCTGTTGCCCAAACTAATGGAGGGGCCATAATATTGAATATATTCTACTGGGAGCAAGACTTTCCCTAGCCCCTGCCTCCCCACTCCACGCCATTTCACTTTTTATAAGTGACACAAATCATCACTCGGGTCCTAATTCCAGCGCTACAGTTATACAGGCCATTTCCTCAAACAATCGTTTGCTTTTTAAACCCACCCTTAATTTAACAATTTATTCCCCTTAAACCCATGCCACTGAGGTGATGCTCGTGCACTGTCCGAGAAACGCGAAGCCCAGAACTTTCACGAGGCCAGAAAATGATTTTTCTTCTTTGTGGTTTATTGTATCCTCTTATCTTGTCATATAATAGAAATAATGTTTATGGCATTGAGGCCTCAGCATCACTTGGCATTTAACCAACCTCAAAAGCAGTTTATTGCTTTGTATACTCTGCCGCCATGACCATTATCCCTTAAATCTCTATTGCTTTGTAATATACGAGGCAACAAATGGCTTCTGCGATTGGTTAAATGTGGAACTGAAGCTAAGGTGTGTTTTGTAGCTTGTATAATCCAAACGAATATAGATTATTCCTTTTATATGAGTCCTGGTGTAGAGAGGGGGAAAAAAAAAAGGCCCTCTTCTCTTTCCAAGAAGCGGCGAGCTCTCCTTGTCATGGTTCAAACTTCCAAGTGGCCCAGGACACGCACAGTGCCTTGGCTGCTCGGAGGTTTCCCGTCGGATTTCCAGCCACGGAGTTATCACTGTTGGCAGCCTGAGCTGCCATTTATACCCGTGTATCCCGGGTACGGGATCCCCATTTCAGGTAGGGACCAACTCCACTAGTTCGAGGCATGAGTCTTGTCCCTGTCTCTGCGGGTCTTGTCAGTGGCTGAACATCCTCAGTGGAAGCAGATTGTCGAAGACAAACTATTGTCATTAAAAGAGGCAGAACAATATAGTGAAGCGAGTAGGCAGGTGTGTAGAGCAGCCCAGAGGTGAGAGGAAGAAAGTGCCCACGCTCATCTGCTTTCCAACAAAGCATCTTTCTCTTACTATAATTTCAAACGTTTGCTTTGTTACCATCCTCCTGTCCTTCCAGTCATGGCATAAAGCAAAAGGTAAGAAAACAATTCCCTGTCTCAAAGCTGCCGGGAGCCACCTTTACTCCTATGAGAAAATCCAAAGGGATGTCTCAGCCCTGCTGGAGCTTGCTGCCAGCCCTGGCCAGCACCCCATGCCTGCGCAGGACACGAACGTGTTCGGCTGGAATATCAGCATGTACAGAAAGAAATACTTGTGTGTTGATTTAACAGCCTCCTTAGAGTCTGCCTCTTGAGACTTTGTTCCTGAAGCTTGTGAAGGGAAGCCAAACTGCCTAAGAAATTCAGAGTGTTAAAATCGAATCTTTGAGAAACTTCAGCCCGATTGGCTACCTGCTGTTAGAGCAAACAGGAATTTAAATGGTTATTTAGCAGAGTTATGACACCCTGTCCTCCAGTAGAAATTGTTACTGTCCTGGCACGGGAACTGAGTGGGACTGGACTCGGACACAGGCGCAGGGTGTTTTTGCTAGAGAATTGAGGCTCCTAACACCCGCTGATTTAACAAGGTAGGAGCCGTTATGTCTTTGGAAATCTGAGCTTTATTAATAGAGAGAATGGCTTCGGTGGAGCAGGGTGGATGATGCCGATCACCAAAGCTGGATAGGGCTGGTGAGAAGGGCAAGCCAAGAGCAGGACTTGCAACTGTGCCCCTTCCAGGGTTACAAGGCACGATTGACATCAGGTCTCAGCTCCTGGGGCCCACAAGTGACCCAGACACCACAATGCTATGAGGCTAGATGCTGCGTGTCACGGGAGGACCCCAGCAAAGGGCTGGATCGCACAAGAAGCAGTTCCCATCCGCCTGCGAGCCCTTGCAGGTGGCCCCAGGCAGGACCCAAAGGCTTCCCCTCTGTGCCCAGAAGGGTCATTCCCCGTTGGGGATCGAGCTGCAGCTGACACCCCTCTCTACCAGCCAAATATTAACATGAAAAATTGTGGATGTTAATGATGGAGCAAGAATAAAATCCTTCTCCGAGCTTTTTGTTATGCTTGGGCACAGATACCCCTTGTCTGTAGTTAGCATGCAAAGTCACGTATGTGTTGTGTCCCTACTGCACCCAAGTGATTTGAAGAGCTGAGCCATAAACTGGAGTTTCTTTTCTGTTTTTTAAATTGAAGGAAACGTCTGAAGCTCTGTGGCGAGGAATTCCTAGCTGTATACGCCTGCTTGCTTCACATCTGCAGCTTTTTATTTGAAGCTGCCACAGCTGAAATAAAATTCTACAGAGAAACATCTTGGTTAAAGGTCTTCTATTATTTTACAGGAATGCAGGTTTCCAGAGTTAATTATTTATTTCAAATTAAGGCCTTTACAGCTGCAGTACCTGTTCATCAAGCACAAAATGGCAGATGCTACACAAATCTCCAAGCGTTTACAGTATGTAATGGGTCCGCGTAAAAGTAGTGGTTGGCTATAGTAACTCTTTAGGTTGTTAGCATCAAAAGAAGTGAATTAATTTGAATTGTAACTCGTGTATTGTCAGCAAAGTGAAATGATATCTCCCACCTCTTGCTGAAGGTATATTTGGAGATGGGGAGGGGAAAGCTAATTTTGAATAATAATAAGCTTGAGAAGGCATCTGAAACCAGTAAACGTTTTATTTTTTACACTCCTATAACTTAAAAACGGCCAAACCAATTTAAACCAAATTGGATAATAAAAAATATTGCTCCTAGGCTGAGCCCCTGTATGCCAAGTTCCAGTCTAGAATGAATTTTTATGACCAAATTATAAACCCCCTAGAAATGAAGGTTTAAAATGGAAATGTTGACAGACCTTTAACTACAAAAGCACTATAATAGAACTTCTTTTTTTATAAAATGGCTGTTTTAAAATATAATTAAGACTTAAATATTATTTAATAGCAGCATTTCCTGTAAGTTAAAATCTTTATCATTCCTATGGTTGGGATTCATTGCCAGTTCGGAGAATGCCAGCTCTGCTTTGCATTTGAAGCACGTGTGCGGTGCTGAACTGACACAGACACTTGTCTGTCAAATGGAAATGGGTCTGGACAGCTTTCCAAATTCCCCTTTTCTAAATAAGAGCCTGGATGCCAAAGGACTCGCAGGACCTCCGCATAAATCCTGCGGCTCTGGGAAGAAACTGCCGCGCCAGCCTCTGCCAAAGACTCAACTTTTAATAACGTGAAACACCAGTGGTTCATTCATTGCAGGAAAACACGTTTGCATCCCCTCTGGCTGATTAGGTATTAATTAGGAGCTGTGCTTTTAGCGTGATGGCTGCTTTGGTGTTCTCGGCACACGCTGACGGTCTTTCAGGACGCTTTGGAAAGCCGGGGACCGAGTGGCTGGTCTGACCGTGATGAATCTGGAAGCCCCTCATGCTGCAGAGCGATGACTGGGAGAGCCGTCCTTGCAGGAAAAAGAAAAGGCTTGCAAGGGCTTTACACAGGCTTCTCCCCCTGCTCCCGGGGGGGTCCGCTTGCTGTCGCAGCTCCGACTGCAGTCCTCCCCGATGCCCTTTCCGTTGGTGCCGGATGATGGCCTCTTGCCACCGAGCAGGATGGTGCTGTGCAGCTGTCACACCCCACCCAGCGTGGGGCTTGGTTTTCATCCCTGCCCCCTTTCTTGGACTTGCTAATTCCTCTATTTTTCTGCCTTCCTTTCCCCCTGTCTCCCTCCCCACGTGAAATGCTGTTGTTTAAAAATAACCCCCGGCTGGTTGCTGCAGCGTCACAGATGCAGGGGTTGTTGCAACACCCGATTCCCGTACTGGTGTATGGCCAGCTTGAAACTGGAACTAACAGTGAGAGACTTAACAGTTACTGCATGGTGTCCTCTCCTTTTTCCTGCTGGTTTTCTTGTTCTCTGCTGTCCTTTTGCAGGTAGATAAGCATCCTGGCTTTAACCCCGCTGCCAAACACCTTCTGAGGACAACCTTTGTTATCGGGGATGCTGATAGCGGGATGCAGAGACCCGTGAGATCTTCACCTTAATCTGTTGGGGTGCTATGTTTTGTATCGGGTGTTTTTTTAAAAAAAAAAAAAGTCTTCGTCAGAAGACAATACAAGGTAGAAAGCGACGTAACCTGGAGGTCAGGAATGTTTGTAGGTGGAAACTCTGTGATGCTACAAGCACAGTGGTACGTGCAGACACTGTTCCTTGCCCTCCCTCTCCTTCCCAGTGGGAGCCACAGGAGTTGCTCTCCCTTCTGCAGCCACGTGTGAAGGTCTGGGTGTGTAGGAGCACCTTTTCACTCCTACGCAGGGACAGCAACAAGCTGGGACATCCACCCCTAAGGCCATTGTGGGAGGGAGCTTTTTATAAGGGGCAGGCAATGAAGCAAAATTAATCCAGAAACTGTTGTTATATGTATTTTAGGCTGTCACAGTGTCGTCCTCCTGTGCGTACTGTACATGCAGTGCTAGAATTTGACTGGCAAAAGGTCTCTGGAAGCCGTGGTGGACATGCTTGATGAGACTCCGCTGCATATTTCACTAGAAACCTCCCAGATCTGGTCAATGAAATATATCTTGGGTTTTTTTTTGTGTAAAGTAATTGCTTACTAGCACGAATTGGTTTAACGTGTATGTGGAGGAGAGAAGAAACTTCAACTCATGTTAGTTCCTTTCTAGTTTGGATTTTCTCAGAAATGTCTGGGCTGTGACTTTGACTTCTTGCTCTGGAGATGCAGTGAGGTTTGGCAATAGCTTTTACATTTCTGTTCCGGTGAATGCCTGTTCTAGAACAAGCCCTCGTTAGGATTTCTTAGCCGTATTGACTACTGCAGCAATTAAAATGAAGAAATAGCACCTCTGGATTTGAAGAAATAGCTGCACGGTTTTCCCCTCTATCGTCTTAGAGATGCTGTGCCGAGGCTGCAGAATACCTAATAACGCCTTAAAATATGCAAAAGCCAGCTTTAATGCGGGTCCTGTCAAAGAAAACGCTATCGGAGGATGAGCCGTGCTGCAAAGTGTCGGCTCGCCGTCCGCCGCTGCCGGATTCGGCACC
>NW_009603611.1:30191-30895 GCF_000690535.1 Cariama cristata
GCACGCTCTCCAATCGCTTCATTAACATACTTGTTCATTTTGGCGTAAAAATGGAGTCTATGAGGCGGCACACAACTAGTAAACCTATTCCATGTGGCAATAGAATAGCCAGTAATGGATCTAATTGCCCTTTTGGAGCACCTCTTGTCCCAAAGGATTCTTCAACCGGTCACAAATCACATCAGAAACGCACCCACCGCTGAGCTGCCGTGCTGGGGAAGGTGCGTTCCTGGTCTCCCGTGCAAGGGGAGAGCCCCTCCTGCCAGTGAGACGGGGGCTGAGAGCTCGAAGGCAGGGGCACGATTTTCTTCAGAGCCACTTAAAACTTCGTTTAACCTTCCTCCTTTCAGAGGAAGGGCGCTGAGTAGCGCTGCGGGGCGTTGAGCCTTATTTCCAGGGAAAGCTGGACTGTTAAGCCATCTGCTTTTCGACGGGTGACTTGCCGACTCAGCAACTATAAATATATACAGAGAGAGCGAGCGAGCACGCGTGCCAGGATATGTTCCTATATAAATAGTCATATATGTATATCTACATATATATTTATATGAATCTGAACGTATCCTGGCTGCTGATCCCCCTTTATTGGGGCTGTTTGATGCCATGTACTTGAGGGCAGCAGGAAGGAAAGTCAGCAGCAGTCATTACTCTGGATGTCGATGTCGGAGAGCATCCCCCTCTTGAAAAGCAGCCTCTAGACGGTG
>NW_009603611.1:30926-37076 GCF_000690535.1 Cariama cristata
GCCGGGGGATGCAGGTTTTGCAGGGTATCCCTTGGGTGTGGAGGGGTTGTGCTTTACTTGGGGCTTGCTGTCTCAAAGGAGGTATTGCCGTTCTTGCCTCCCCTCGTGCAGAGCACACGAGAGTCCCCGTGCACATCTCGCACCCGCGGCACTGCTCGGTCGTGCCGCTCGCAGGCCACCGAAGCCCTTCCAAACCAGGTCTAGAGGTTTGCAGACACTGCCAGGTTTCTAATAATTTAAATTTCTGGGGGTTTTTTTTTGTTGTTTTTTTTTTCTTTCCTTTACTGAACCGTATCCTCGTTGTTCACAGATTATGGGACGTTTTTCCACTTTCTGCAGCAGCTGGGGGGGGATGAGGAGGGAGGGTTTCCCCTTTCTTGGGAACATGATCAGGGCTGCAAAAATACCCACAAAGGAACATGGCCGTGTACTTGCAGGGAATGGTTTCTTCTCTTTTTGATTTAAGGGAGTTTCACAACGGTGGAGTTTCTGCTTTGAGCAAACTAATCTCAGCCCGATCCTTACCTAAAGCTCTTGCTCTATATCAAAAATGCAAACTGCGTGTGCTGCTAGCACAAAGCCATAAATTCAGCCAGGCTCTTTTATTAACTTGAAATTAGACTGATCTAAAAGCTTGCTCGTGGTCTTGAGCTTAATAGGAGCAGAAAGCTGCCGGTGGCTGCATGCTCTCGCAGCCGAATGCGAACCTGCGAGTGTGGCCGTGTTGACCGTGGCTTGTGAGTTTAACCTCATGTGATCTTATCTCAAGAACTGCAAAACCTGTTTTTCATCCCTGCTCTATGGCAGCCGTCGTCCCTTGTAAAGCAAATGAGAAATAGGGCACTGGGTTTAGAGAGAAGAGGTTTGGTTAGGAAACGAGAGAGCTCTTAAGATACAATCAAAGCCTGCCTTTACGCTCAGGATTGAATTTTTCCTGCCTCTTTTGAACTCTGGGTCTTTTCTTGGCCAGTAAAATATTTCATTGTGTTCAAAACAGTCTTTTGAAGACAAGGCTTTTTGGTTTTGTGGGGTTTTTCTTGTTGTTGTTGTTCAGAGCATCACTTGCTAGCTGTCTGCTAATCTCCGAGAAAATTATGAACGCTTTGCATTTTACTGCATGATCAGGTAATTTATTCCCCGAGTGCAGATGCAGCACGTCGCTTTGACAAAGGCCTCGTTATCATGCCATCACGGATACATTTAATTTTCAAAAAGGTGCATGAGTTTGCAGGATTTTCTGTAAACTTCTTGCATAAAATCCAGCTCAGTTGTCGCTTAAGGACAAAAAGAAACAAGTGGGGGGACTCTGCCTGGGACTTCCATCTCCTTCCCTAGCAAAAATGATGCTGAGGAGGCTGCTTTGGGTCACAAGCAGAGGGACAGGCATGTTTTCCTTCGGCTCCTTAGACCCTGCGCAGAGTTATTAGTAACCAACGAGCCTGTGACCTGTTTTTATCAATATTCTAAATAACCAGGGGATTTCTTTTTTATTTTCGTGAACCCGCATCCCCTGTTCAGTTCTCTAATCCCAGAAAGACGCAACTGAGCTTTGCAAAGACACGAGGAGGCAGCTAGAGATGGCTCTTGGTAATTGAGAAAGCAGCTAAAACCCTCTCTTTTTCTCCCAAGGATGCTCGCAGGGATGAAGCTGGGCATTGTTGGATGGCGAAGGCCGCTCCGCCCCTCTGCGGCAGCCGGGCCGGCAGGGCTGCTGGTGCAGAGCAGCACGTCCGGCGATCGATGCGGCGATCCCCGGCAGTGGTGGTGGCTGTAGCGGTGATGCCGGAGCACAGGCAAACAGGAGATGCCGTGTCCTTATGCACTTGGTGGGGAGAAAACCCCTGAGCATCTCATTGCTAGAGAGCAGGGTGGGGGAAAAAAACCAAACACCAACCCAACCTTTAAGCCATAATATCTCAGGTCCTTTGTAGAGATTTCGTGTGAGATCTGAGAATGAAAGCGGAGCTATTCATAGAAGGGATTTCTAGTCATGTTGTTTTGAAGGTTTAGGGGGTTTTTGGCTAACACTTCTCTCCCCTCGGTGGTTGCTGCTTTGCATGAGAACCTTCCTTAAAGAATCAGTTCTTGGGGTAAGGTGTAAAAGCTTACGATAAATAGATTTATTTCTAGTAGCTCTTTTGACGCAGGAGGAAACGTGAGATTTGTAAAGGACTGATGGATTCGCTGGGCAAACACTGCGTTATCCTGCCGCTGGGGGCTTGCGATGCTGTAGCCACACAAAGGACTAGCGTGTGCGGTGTGCATGTCAGAAAGAAAAGAGGAAAAAAAAAAAAAAGGAGAGTACCTTTTGGGCTTTTTCTTCTCTGTGCATAAAGAACAGGGCACGTGGCCGATCTGCAGAAGTCCCCTTTGTGTACAGAAGGTAGCAAGCGGGGATTTTTTTTTCTTTGCCACGGTTCACCCCTTCCCTGGGTTAGTGGTACTGTCTGGAGGAATTTAGGTGAAAGCAGGTCCTGGGTGTGTTGGCAGAAAAGCAAAGGTCCGTGCAGGAGAGGCCGAGCTGTCGGCTCCGTAACATCTCTGCCGTTCTTAAAAGATCCCCTGCAAATCTCCTGCCGTGGTAAATCTCGGGAGGAGCGTGGCATCGTGTTTGTTTAACACCTGCTTAATGATGCAAGCTGAGAAACTGCACCACCACTTTCCAAGCGCTTGTACCAGCTGTTTTGCTCAAATAATTTTTTTATATGCCGGATTAAAACAATAAAAACATTAAAGTCCTAAAATTCCCCCTGAGAGTAAACATCTAGACAATAAAGAATTGTGTGTGTGTAGGGGATGGGGTGGGAGAGTTTTGCGGCAGTGCAAAACAAGCTATAAATTAATCTCAGCAGTAAAGCCTGCTAAATTAAACCATTTCATAAAATGAAGTTCTTGCAAAATGTTGAATCAGTCTGTCTTTGGGGCACTTAAAAGATTTTTGGCTTCTTGACTTCTTCAGGTTATTTATGAATGGTAAACGTGTCTTGTGTAGCTGTGTCAGTCGCCGCTTTTAGGCAGAGAAGCGGGGTTTATTTCGGGGGGTAGACAGGGAGGGTTTTGTGGTCACTAGAATAATTGATAGGAATTCAGAGCTTCGCCTGTCACGTTTATCTGCTTAAACCCCCTTAATGTGGGCTTTAGACAGGGAGATGAGCAGTTCGGTCCCCAAAAAGCTCATTTATAAGAATAAATTTTCACAGGACTGGATTTTGAGCAATCCAAGCTAGACTTAAAAGTAAGGAGCAGATCGTTCCACTGATGTCTTGCTCGTGTGTATCTTGCTGGCTCTTTTCTTTGCTTTTTTCGTTGCGTGGCTCCTGCCTTCCCCACTGCTCCTGCTACCCCAGACATCTGCAGAGTCGCTGTGCGATGTGCTCCTGGATGCTTGCAGTGCTGAAGGTACAGGTGCTAGCTCTTCGTTGCACAGCATCGCTGTCGACATCTTAATTCTGGCTTCTGCACTTGTAAAATCCGCTAATTCACCTACTCGCTGGGGTATTAATCCAAGCTTTTGTTTCTGTGCCAGGGTATTAATCCAAGCTTTTGTTTCTGTGGCTGGGGGAGGTGTTTCCTGCACACGTTTTTAGGTATTAAAACCAATTTGTGATGCTGTGTTAGCTTGTCTCCCTTTTAAGAGGCTTGTGTGATGTTTGCTATAAACCTCGAAACATTTGTAAGCTTTAGAAGAAAATTTAAATGCCTTTTGCTTTGACTGCATGTGAAATTTTATTATCTGCAGCCCGTAACGTTGGCGGAAAAATTGTTAAGACCCGAAGGATGCCAGTAAAGCGATTTTGGTGACCTCAGCTGTATATTTCTACATCGCTGAATCATCACCCAGTTGGCACCTCAGCGGGGGTAATCTCTGCTTACGGGGCTGGGGAGGAGGGCTGTAGATCAAACAATGTGGGGAAAAGCTTATGGGAAAGCTGCTTGCGTTATGCTTGGCTCTATCTCGACTGATTTTTTTTTATTTTTTTTTTTTCTTGCACTTAAGAGTTTATCCACTTAATTTTTATTAAGGGCTGCAGGTGGAAAGTAATGTTAAAAGGGTTTACCATTAGCTAGAAGCGACTAAGGAGGCAATTAGAAGCGAGCGAGAGCCCCGGGCTGGTACGAATTGCAGCTGGGGAGTCCAGTTCAGACACAGAAAGGCTTTTGGTGGGGATTTTGTCAGGTCACTAAGTACGTAGAGAAGTGCCGGAGAGCTGGGAACACCTTAATGCGCTCCTTGAACGTAATCCTGTTGTGTAGACAGCTGAAACCTCCCCGTCGTGAGCTCCTGTAATGGCAGGCGTTGCGAGGCGTTTGGAAACGAATGCGAGAAGAGCAAGGAGACTTGCTTCCCCATAAACCTGACCTGACTTGCTGGGGAAAACTTGGCACCTTTTGAAAGGCGGTGCAGTTGCATAATGATTGCAGATGATTTTTTGGAGGGGCGGGGGGAAGGATCCAGATCCTCGGTGCGGGAGATCTCCCGGTGCTCCGAGTGCAGGATGGAGGAGTCGGGCAAAGAGCTTGGCGTTAGACCCCTCTGCAATAGTCTGCTCTGAGAAATCATAAATCTCGAGAGAGAAGAGGGTCACTGAGAACCTCATCAGGGTGGGAGCAGCAGCGCCGCGTTAATATGCCCATAAATCTACCTGTTACGATAAAACAGGTGGCTCTTCCAAGAGGCAAAAATAGTCAAACGCCCGGAATTTTTTTTCTGCGGCTGCCTATCTCCTTTTAAAAGCTTAATTACCGCGGTGCGCTGACATCTGACAACTTATCACGGCCAGTCATGGTCCGTTATAAAATACAGGACTTAGTTTTGTGTCCGTGTCTGGAAAGCGGGGACAGAAAAAGAGTAAAAGGGCTCTGCAGGCTGGGCAAAATCTCTGGGAGAAAGATGTGGAGAGGCACAAAGAAAGGATGCATTTTCATACATGGCGTTGATGAGATCGTTGTCGGAAAGCTGTTTGTGCTTTAAGGGCTCCTTGAAATAAAGAAGATGAAGGGAGCTACAGAGTGGGTTGGTCATGGGGGGAAATCATGCCCTGGGATAAGATCTGGGAGCTCTGTAAATAAGGATGGATGGGAAGGGATGCAAGGGCAGGACTGGCTCTGGCCTGACGGGAGTCGCTGCAGGGGTTTGGTGAATTCCTCCGTCTTATTTCGTGTCTTGCCCTGGGACATACGTGGAAACGGGAGCTGGCCAAAGCCATCTCCACGGAGCTTCTGCAGAGCCCTCGTACCTCTTAGTACGGACAAAGGGGGCCAGACCCCTCTTATTTCTCCGACTCATTTCCAAAATGCCTCGGGTGCTTCTCAAGGTGGCCAAGGATCCATAAATCTCAGTTCTCCTCCTGCGTCTTGTCCCTCTCCACCTAATGGTATCCCATCTACCACCCTCAATAATTACCCTCCCCATTTTTAGACTACGTGAGTGTATTTACGTCGTGCCTACGTGCCGCTGGTTACGTGGGTCTGTGCTTCCTGATAGCTTGTTGCCCCTAACTAGCAAATGCGAACAGTAAAGGGGGAAAAAACCCAAGCCTCTAAGGCACTTGAATTCTGTCTTCATTTAACACGATGCCCTCTCCAGACTGTTGCTGTTGGAGCTTCCCCAGGAGAGGTCCTAGCTCAGGTTCGCAAAAAAACACCCTTTTATTCAGGCGATAAAGCCTGCGAGGAGAGGCTCGCACACCATGAATGGGTGGGCGCATACCCAATATTGTAAATGAATTGAAGGAAATCAACCTTCCAGCGCATTAAAAAAACTGAATGGGGACCATGGCATCCTTTTTCTAATTGTAGCGTTGTTCGAAGGTCAAGGCTGAGTCACATCGACTTTTTCAAGCTGCGGCATACTGGCACAATGAGCACTTTTTTCCATTGGAGCTAACTTTTTTTTTAGAATCAGCTTTCTGGTAGCCCTGAAACAATAGTGCAGCGGAGAAGATCGCGTTAGCCTGGTGCGAGGCATCTTCCGAGAGGACAACCATCAAACCTCTCGGATGAGACCGAATTTAACCTCTGCTCCCTCGGCCCTTGAGATTTGGCTTTGGCAATGACTGTAAGGGGGCTGGATTGGAGTTGAGGGACCAGCTTTTCGGAGCAGAATCTGCTGCTGGAGTCCCCCTTTCCCAGCACTGCTTTCCCTTACGC
>NW_009603611.1:37116-62641 GCF_000690535.1 Cariama cristata
GCCGGCGTGCGGGCACGGCGTCTCCCTGCAGCGCTGCCCGGCTGCTGGAGGACCTGACCGCAGACCCTTGCTCCGACACAACTGCGTTGGGTATCTCAAGATCCAAGGGAGACATCCCGAGTCCTGGATTTGGCTCAGTTCTGCTGGCTCAGACCGCTATTATGTCTCTTTACCTATATTAACCTCCCCGGTGCCAATAGCGCTGCCTTGCTGGGGGAGCATCGCAGCATCCCTGCCGGGTACCGGGGATGCGCAGGCTGCGAGACTCCCTGTTGTCACCCCGGGCTTAAGGACTGCGTTTCCACCGAGGCCGAGCGCTCGACTGCGATGTATGGTTTGGCACGGGAGCAGGGAAGCCGGAGTGGTTCGTACCACGGCGCTGCCGGAGCTGCATGTGCTCCGGCACCTGCTGCCAAAGCCTCTCCTCGCCCGTGCGGTATTGACAGACTTGGCCACCGTCCAGAGACTTTTTAAGATCCCCGTGCAGCCTCCCAAAGCACAAATCCTCAGCCCTGTAGACAAATTAATCGACTCCAGTTCAGATTTAATTATTTTTACACGTACATTCTTGTTTCTCGGGGTATGCGGAGAAGGAGTTTCCTGTTATTCTTTTCTTTTCACTCTATAAATTCTCTCTCGCATGCATGCGTTGCGCGGGGCTCGCTGCCGATGCTGTTTGTTTGCCGAGAAAGAGTCTTTGCTCCCAGATTATTCATTCAGGAGCTGTTGAGCGTTCAAGGCAGGAAGGGTGACTCATTTGGTAAACAGCAGAGGCTTACAGGGGAAGGCAGGAGCCCAGATTGGGTTTCTGTGGTAGATCTGAAGTCTTTGGGGGGGATTTTTTATTTTTTTTTCCCTTTTTTCCCCCTCTTCCCCCCGCCCCCCCCCTTCTTCTCTAGCACCAGGGGCTCACGATTCTTTCTCCGCATTGCAGGAGGGCAGGGCCCCACGAACAACACAACAGCGTGGCTGCATAATTCACCCTTTTCCTCCTGCAATGCCACATAACTTCCTAAACTGCTCAGCCCGAGCAGCTCTCTGCGGTAGGGCAGGGCAGGAATTTCACTTAGCCGGAGCTCCCTGCCCTCTGCCGTGCCTCTACCCGTTTTCCTTGGTCTGTATTCCCCAGCTCTTGTGACGGGAAGAGATGCTGAGCTCCTAATGAATCACTGAGCGCCCGCGCTTGAAATATGGTTAGGGAAACACAGCTGTAATTGCCTTTGTTAATATCTTTTTTTTTTTTCTCTTCCTGCAGTGCTTCTCACATGGCTGCTGGTACTTGCATGCGCGGTCGGCTTCCTCTCCTAACACCCTCGTGAAGTATGGTGCCTTTTCCCTTTTTATTTGCTCTGTCTGGTAGGTAGGGGAAGAATTGATGGCTTGCCCAAGGTCACACTGAAAACCTGTGGTGCTGCTGGGATTCGAGCCGGGGACGTAATAATGATTCACATCCACGCTGGAGCTATCTGGGGGTTCCCATGGGGCAGGCGCGTATCCATAGGCACAAGCTGTGGAGTCGCTGACGCTCTGCAACTCCACCCCCTCGCTCACCTCCGTTAATTACCGCTGTGCCTCTCCTCTTAAGTTATGTGGCAGCGGTAATTAATACATGTATTTTAATAACCTTCACTTTTATCGAAACAAGGCTAAAAATGCTCCACCGTGTGGAAGTAAATAATTATTGCATTTCCAGGTTTTAGCCAAGAGCCACAGGCTTTGTGCGACTGCGGGCAGGTCTCCGCATCGCTCGTCTGCGTCCGGCTGCAGAGATCTGCTGCCGATGGGATGGAGCAGAGCTGCGGACGGAGAGCTTGGGAGGAGCGGACCGACTCCTCGAGGTCTCCGTCCCCCTCGAGCATCCCAGGAGGGTATCGATGTCTTAGAAAATCCTGCCTGCTCTTATTTAGTGTCATTGGAGATTTAGGAGCCTGATCTTCCCAGCTTAGGTTTGCGTCCCAGGGTTTGGGCTGTAATTCCAGCAGCCGTCCCGGAGGAGCTCTGCCTGTGAGGCACTGAGGGCTCCTCGTCTGTGGGACCAGGTGTATGTTGGGCAAAACAAGGGGCTGCTTTCCTCCCGGGTGCTCCATAAACCTCCTCAAACCATCTGCTATTTTTCTACATATAGCATGAACCAGGTTGGTTCATGGTCCTTTGGTGTGCTGCAGGGAAATTCCTCGGTAGCTGGAGGGTTGGGTTTGGTGGCTGAAGCAGCCAGTGTCCAGCCTGGGTTAAATCCAGCTGGGATGAATGCCTTCCTGGCCGAGCAGGTCGACTGCTGTGGAGGATTGGCAGTTGTTTTTTGCTGCACCCAGATGTGCTGATGCTCGACTTAGGTGCCGTGGAGATGAAGGAGAAGCTGTGTCTACCATATGAGACTTTATTAAAATTAAAAAACCCAAAACCACAACAGTAAAGTTGAATACAGAGTTTATTAAAGAGTTTGCCCCGTATTGTTTTTTGCTGCACCCAGATGTGCTGATGCTCGACTTAGGTGCCGTGGAGATGAAGGAGAACCATATGAGACTTTATTAAAATTAAAAAACCCAAAACCACAACAGTAAAGTTGAATACAGAGTTTATTAAAGAGTTTGCCCCGTATGTCCTTGGCCAAATGCTTCCCTCCTCACCGCTACATGGTGTGCTGTAGGCCAGATGGTTGCTGCCTTCCCCCCTGCTGAAACACCTGCATTTCAGTGGAGGGGCATGTGTATGAGAAGCCCTCTGGGATAAGTGAAGCTATAGAAATGTAAATTAAATTATTTACCTACTCCAAGTTAAATGCTCTGCCCTTCTGGCCAAGGAGGAACGGGGATGGGATGGGCTCCAGGAACCTGGTTAACTCTTTGTTTAAATTGCAGGGAAGTTTGTGGAGCAACCTGAGTATCTCAGCACTAATTGCCAGTGATTTGGTAGGAGCCGAATTCTGAACTACCCATAAAAATCTGCTCCCTCCGGTCTGGTCCTGGCTACCTTATTAAAAAAAAAACGGTAGCTTGTCTGTCACCTCCCAGGTGCTGATCTTGGGGAAAGCGAAGCGTCCCGTGTCACACGTTGGCATCTTAACCTTGCTGTTCCTCTCCCTCGCCTCGCTGGAGATGGGAGAAGCCTGACACGGAGCTGTCTGCATTTGGAGGGCAATTTATATGACACAGAGAAGATGTTGCTGCGCAGCGCCCATCTGCGATAACTAGCTTAAAGACAAAAGACACAATCCCTCAGAAAAAATCTGAAGGCAGATGGTTCTCTCTAAGCCAAAAAAAAAAAAAAAAGAAAAAAGAAAAAAAGAAAAAAAACCCAAATTTTTGTGGTTTGCATAATATTCATCCCAAGCAAGGGCTTTTTGGCTGTTTGGACGTGGCTTCCTAACACCAGCACCCAGTGCTGTCTGTGAACAGGCTGAAGTTTCTGATTATTATTCTTATTCCTTTTTTTTTTTTTTTTTTTTTAAAAAAAAAAAAACAAGGAAAGGAACGTGAATTAATCACAGGGCAGGATGTAAGCAGATTTTTAAACTAAAAGGCATAGCCACATGGGTCCCTGGGAGTTGCCTGAGCCAAAAATAACATTTCAAGGTCTAATCTCGATGCAGTTTTAGGGTCGGGGGGGGAGAGCTGCAGGGAGGCATTGCACAAAATGCATCCAAGCCCGGTGACTGAGCTGCCTGGGGCCTTTCTGATTTTCACAGGACCTGAGTGAGCAGAAATAAGCTTTTCCCGCTACTTATAACTTGGGAAGGGCACCAGGCACTTAATGCCAGAACGTTTTGCGGACGAGCATCCTGCTGCAATGCAAGAAACGACCCCGCTGCGGCAGCGACAAAGCAAAGCCCTGAAGCGAATGCTGAGCTGACGTCCCTCGGCCGATGGGGCCGTGGCGATTACCTCTCGCCCTGCTTTCAGGTTTTTGTTTCTCCCCTGCATGGTCTGGGGTGAAATGACCTTGGCTCACGGGCATTCTCGATATAAAGCCTGCGCTGCACTTGCAGCCCACCGAGCAGCCGCTCCCCCTCCTGCAAAAAGGCTTTGTGCTCGAGTAGGAGCGGCAGAGCTCTCTTTGAATACCGTACGTGCGATATACGATCTGGTTTGGTGTCTTGGTTGGTTTTTTTTTTTGTTCTTGAGCTGATCACTCATAAACCTTCCCTCTTCTTCTGCTTTATCCTCGTTCAGGCTCGCAGAGGTGCTGTCTCTTCCCTCCTCTAGTGGAAGGATGCTGAAAACCAGCTTTCCAGAAGCGCTCGGTAACCATAGCTGCTGTGACCACCTTTGAGCTGCACGAACTCAGTGCCTTGGCTGCTTTTGAAAACGTAGCCACGAGCTTTCCAGTGGGAGCAACTGGGCTCCGAGCTCTTCTGAAACCTGGACCAGTGAGCACCGCCTTATGGGGAACCCTCCAAGAGGAAACGGGTCTAAAATCTTTGCTTGTCGTCTCGCGTAAGTGTGAAAATAAGAAAACTTAGCCGTGCTATGGTTGCATTCTTTCAAACCAACAAGTCTTTGCGGTGTTACCTCCTCGTCATCTCATGACACCTCCTTTCCTATGGAAATGGGCCCATCTGGGGATTCACGTGGTCCTGGGCAGATAATTGTAATGGTCCCCCCGGCCTTTAAAATCTATGAATCACTCCAGTATCTGGGCACTTTATGCACATTAGCGAATTAATCCTTACAGCCTCTCTGCAAGGGAGGGAATTATCGTTGTCATTGCTCAGATGGGAAATGGGTGAGATGGAGCCCAGATCTGCACGAGAACTGGGGGGTCACATCACTCACAGCCGTAACAGCTAACCTTTGGGCACCCAGCCCTTGGAGGCACCCGTGACCCTGCATTAGTTACCTCTGCGGTTGTGCCGAGTGAACGGGGAATATCTCTCCAGCCTGCCATGCAGCTAGAAATCCATCTGAGCCCTGTCACAGCGAGATGTATGGGTGGGGCGTAGGCAGCGGGTCTGCCGCAGCCGGGAAGCGCAGGGAAGGATGTGCTGCATCGGACGCTGGGTGGGCTGGGATGCGGGCAGGAGGTCCGGCATCTCCCTGTGGCGTTGGCCTTGCTCTCTGCGCGCCGCTGTCTCCTGGCTTGTGTGGGTGTCCTGCGTGCCAGGAGGTCCCCAAACGCAGGAGGTAGGTACCCCTCACCCAAGGCGGTGGCAGGGGAGCAAGGCAAACCCCAGGACATCCCCCTCGCCCCGGGCTGATGGCACCGCTGTAGGGCATCGCAGCAACCAGACGGACTTTGGAAGTGAAACCTGTTGTGGCTTCTTTTAAAGTCGATGACTTTGAGCTCAGCTTATCCACGTTGCAGTCATTTACCTCCAGCACTGCAGTTGCAAGACATCTGCTGTTTTCTTTTGTTTTCCCTGATATCCAGGTGTTTCAGCCATGTCATGGCAGTACCGTGGTGTCCGTGGGTGGAATAACACACCGCTGTGCTGGAGTGAAGGTTGGAGCAGGGTTTCGCCTTCCCCGAGTTAATGACAGCTTATTAATTCAGCTCTGTGATGAGCTTGATGGAGACAGGTTTGGCTCCTCACCCCTTTCAGGTCTGGTGAGACTGTACCAGGGCTTGTGCTTTCAGCAAGGTACAGTCTCCAGCGTGTGCCCGTGGAACAGTTTGTGCTGTTGCAGCCTACACCCGGTCTATATTAAAACTGAATTTTGGCCAGGCGACTGGCTTGGTGCGCTGCCGGTGTTTATGTTCTCTGAAAATTACTGTCAAGGTTAAAAAATAGCCGTGCAGCTTGTGCGGTGGAGCTGCCGGGAGAGCCAGCGAGTGCCTGGGCTCCTGCACGGCCGGAGGGTTGGATGCGGTGGGTTTGGCACTCGCCAGCCCTCTTGCGTTGAACGCAGTTGTCGACTTTACAAAAGCAAGGAAAAAACCCTAATCAAGCCCTTATTTTTCATGTTGTGCTTATTAAACCGATGGAAAAATCTCCTCCTGACTAAAGATCCAGGCTTCAGCCTACTGCATTTGTTCTCTGGCTCTTGCTCTAATGGAGATGGCGTGTTGGTCCAGCTGGAAGTATTGTGTCCTATTAAATAAAGATTTTTAAATGAGCACATTTATTCATCGAGCTGTCACAGCCTGTTGAGTAAAGAATGTGGACTGGCCAGCCTTAGTCTGCCTGAAATCTGTTTTCTCCAAAAAGCTGTTACAGTCTCTGGGGTAAATAAACCCAGTCCCGTGTTTACCGAAACCCCAAATGCCATCCGTGTGCTCCATCCCCTGCACCGAAGGCAGCCGTCGGGCCGTGGTGGGAGGGGAGAAAAGCAAAAATCAGGGCTGCGTGCGATGTTTAAACTCCTGTTTTAGGAAGCCCCTCGTGTTGCCGCTTTCGGGGCCGATTTGCAATGCGGAGGCAGTAGCGTTATCCCGGTGCCTGTCCCTCACCCCAAAGAGTTTACAGTCTACATCTTCTTTTTAATTCAGACACCCGCAAAATAGCAGGCTGAAATAACACTGCTGTATGTCAGCTGCTGATGGAAGGAGATTAAATATTAAAGCCAGTGCTGTGGCTTTAACTCATTCAATTTTTTTTTTCGCTCCCCCCTACTCTTCCCCCTTTCTACCCCCCTGCTTTTCTTCTCTGTGTAAAATGACATGATTTAGAACTGAAGTGCCAGACTCAGCCTCTAGGTTTCGGTGTTTGGAAATGTATGTAGAAAGATATATTGTGTCTGTGAGCATTTCTGTGCGGAGAAAGAGAGAGCTCCCAAGCTAGTGAGACCACATAAAGATGTTAAATAGAGCTGTAACGCACACCGAAAACAGCAAAAGTGCCCTAGGAAAGAAAAAAAAAGGTAAAAAAAAAAATAAAAATCCTGCGATGGAGCAAAATGAAAGATTAAAATAAATTCAGAGGTACCAAGGCTGGGCTGAAACATGCCCCTCGTGGAGCCGGGGCTGGCGGGGAGAGCATATAGGGGGGGAGAGAAATGTGACCCCGTTCTCTACCTCATCCTCTTGCTGCTTCCCTCATTGACCTAAAAATCTCCCATTTCTTTAGTACAAAACAGTCGGAGAATTGGGAATTTTGTGCCTTTTCCTTTTATTCCCCCGTCTCTGCATCTTTAGTATTTCAAGACACCGCTGGAGCAGCAGCCGCCTGCCTGCTAAATATTCATCTGAAACCGACTGCTCCTCTCTCTGTGCAAAAAACCTGATTTATTTTTCTCCGCTTACCGTAACCCACCTATTTTCCTCCGCTAACGGCTTTTCACCGCATCGCAAGGGGCGAGTGGGCTTGGCAGCCGAGTACGTTAAAAGCCAGGGTGGTTTTGGGCCAGAAACATGACAAAGTGTCGGTGCCCACCCTTTCTCCCTGGTCCCCCCATCCACGAGCGCTTTATGGTGCGATGCAAAACGATGCAGCAAATTTTGTCTCCCTTGGAAAAACGGCAGCAGTTCGCTCACTTCTCCTTTGTTCGGTGGCGTTTTGGCGTCGCCGAGATTTGTAACGCTGTTTTTGGAAATGAGTCACGTTTGGGCTGAAGCAGAGCTGAGGGTTTCGGAAGCTGCGGGGAGGAAAGAAACCCAGAACACGTGTATCTTTAGCAAAAGCATCGAGAAATGTTATTTAAGGTTTAGTTGCGGAGCAGATCGGGGGGCGATGACTGGGTGCCGGCGGTTACGCGGGCAAAACCATCCTTGTTTTTTTCCCTGCAAGTGCATTAAGACCCACCAGCTCTAATTTCTTTTAATTGGAGCCCCACTTAGGACTCGCCATCAAAAGCACCTTCTGATACAACGTGATCGAAGGATGCTTTGCATAATACGCTTGTTATTGCACCGAAGGGGAAGATCGATGGGACGCGTGCGGACGTGCCCGTTGTCTCGGCAGTGCTGTCCCTTGCCTCCGCTAACGTCCCTCCCGTCGCCGCACGGCTCCCAGGAAGGCGCCGCGGCGACTTCCAGCCTGGAAAACGCAGATTTGCTCGATAAAAAAAAAAATTGAGTCGTAAATAAGCATCGGAAAGAGCGAGTGAACCCGGGGTGTCACGCTTGAGCTAATTCACAGAAACAGGTGGCTTTGGGTCGGTTTGTTTGTTGGATGGTTTAAAGAGAGAGGAAAAAGGAAGGGGGGAAAAGGGCAGAAATTCTTTGCTGCAGCAGCGGCTCTTTCTAGAAACAACAAACCCGGTGCTGCGCAACTCCTGGATGCATAAAAATCCTGCGGTACGGCCCGTGCAATGCCCTCAGCCTCCCGGTTTGTCGCAGTCTATTAGGAGAGGCGCAATCCATCCTCGGGTCTTTATGATTATTTGTTTTAACCCCATCCCTACCTCTTCCCCCCGCCGCTTTCCTCAATCTCAATGCTTGGGGCTGGTGCAGCCGTTCAAAGCGGCTCCGCAGCGGGCGATGCCGCCCTTTTGTCTGGGTTTCAGCGATGGCCCCGCGTACCCTTCGTGCTCTCACAGGGTGGACGTGAGCCCCCCACACCCGACACATCCCTAAAACCATCACGGTTGGGTTTTTATCCTGCAATTCTCCCGCAGGTGGAATTTCAGACGGCATCTTTACAGCGTGTGAAATGCATCCCTCTCCCGGTTCAACGGTGGCTGTGCCGTGCCGTCGCAAAGAGCCACGGGCAGGAACAGCGGGCAGCCGCCTCCGTCCTGCTCCATAAAATCAGGGCCTGAATTGCCGGGCGAGTGCCAGCACTGCCGCACGCCATCCAGAAAAAGTTGCCTGACCCCTAATAGCGCCTAATTCATCCCTCCATTAGCCAGCAATAAAGCGGAGCATCTCACCGAGCGGGGCAGATTTGCATTTCCTAGATCGGTTGCAGCCGCCGCGTGGCCCCGCCGCTTAAAAAAAGGGATTATTAAAAATATTTGTCCCCCGTTCCCCAGAAGCCCCATGTAATGGCTTTTTCATTTTCAGCAATGTGTTCACACACCGCTTCTCAAACAATCTGTCCCGCTCTGGTTTTGCTTAACGCTCGGCAGCGATTGTGTTACAGTTGCTCTCCGGGCGGCTCTCTCCCCCACCCTGCTGCAGGATGTACCCGTAAAACACAAAATGCATTTATTCACGATTTTCTAAATTGTTTCATTTCAGAGGTTTACAAACGAGGACCACCTGGCGGTTCATAAACACAAGCATGAGATGACATTGAAATTCGGCCCTGCTCGAACTGACTCAGTCATCATAGCAGGTATGTGGCGTTCAATCCAGGCCAGCTCTGAAAATGGTGCACATTAATATAGCATGACTGCAAGATTAATACCAGGGACCAGATGCACTGAAAAACGTCTCTACCTCCCATAAAAAGCTCTTGTGATCTGCATTTAATCAGGAGGAAAGGAAAGCCAGAGGCTTCCAAGTTTCTATTTTTTTTCTTTTTTTATGGCAGTATCAGGTTTTGTGGGGTTTGGTGGGGGTTTTTTTTGGGGGGGGGAGGTGTTTTTTAGCTCTCACCCTTTTTATTAAGACTGGAAGATTTATGGACAAAAGGTCTTTCACGTTTCTGCATGTGCTTTGAGGACGATGAACAAAATCTGACAAACCCAGCTTCCTCTCCTCAGCCCAGGTGTCAATTTTCTTGAGCTTTTAGGCTAGCAGTTAATAAATTAAAATGCCATCGAGTGCACTGGCTACTGCCGAGAGTGCATTTGCAGAGCCCAAATGAGGCGCTCTGGCAGCGCACGGTCAATGCAGCCTTTATAAGATTGGGATGGGGGGAAAAAAAAAAAAAAAGGTATATTGTTGTCTGGCAGGAGATCATTGCCGGTTACAGATACTCTCCTGCCTTGTCAGTTCCCGTTCGTTCGGGCTTCTTAAAAGGGCCTGAGGTTTGTGTTATCGCTGGATGAAAAGGCTGTTGCTGAGAAGAAGAAGAGAAGAAGAAATGCTTTCTGAAGCCTTGAGAGTTCACAAGGGGAAACGAAACATCTGCTGCGAGAGCCTGGCACCCTTTTCCCAGGTTCATCTCCAGCCCAAATTCGGTGCTGAAGTCGGAAACAGCAATTCAGTTGGTTTCTTTAAAGCCTTCAAATTAATTGTAGCTGTGGGTAGGATCATAAGAGAGCTTGCGCAGCCTTTGCTGGAAGGGCAGAAAGCTTCTCCCAGGGGAGGGCTTGCAGAGACGAAATGGGCTCCCAGAGGGAGAATTAATTTCAAATGGGCTCAGGCTAATGGGAGTTGATGGCGAAGAATTCGGGGCAGGGGCTGAAGGAAACCTCAGATTCCTAAAGGTGTTTTCTCCTTCAGTTCACCCCCTTTCTAAACAGGGTGCACGGTGGGAGGGTTAGCTTTTGCTCGATAAACCCAAGGTGTGGATGTGCCAGGTGGGGATGGGGGAGCAGAAACGGGGTCCGATCCCATCTCCAGCCGAAGTCCCACCTGCTCTAACAGGGATGCGGCGTTAAAAGCCTTCATCTTTGCAGCTCCCAGAGCTGTATATTCCTCCTGTGCACGAGCTCTCACAGGTAAAACCGTGGGTGGGATGAAACGCTTTGGTTTTAGCACAAGGAACGAGGACTAGCCCCCTCTCCCAGCTCCTCTGGGCTGATGCTCAGTGACTTCCTCCAGGATAAACCACAAAGCCAAAAAAAAAAAAAAAAACCAAAACCCAAACTTATTTAGCTGTGGTCAGTGGAAGACCAGTCTATTTAACACAGGCTTTCCCCGGCTGAGATCTTGACGGCAGATAGAGCTGCCGGGGGGTTTGCGAGGGCTATAAAGCATGCTGGCTTTGAGCAGTGAGGTCTAGGGTGTTATTGCCCTACATTCCTAATGTCCTTTTTTTTTTTTTTTTTAAAGCCCCCATTTTTCTCTGGGTTTTCTTGTTCTATCCCTCCCGCTTGCTTTGTGCCGAGTCCAGAGCAGCAGCCCGTGCGTTAATGAGCAGGAGGATTCACTGTACCTCTCTTGCTGTAACTCTGTGGTTAAGCTAAAAGGAGTTGTAAGGAATTGTTCTCGTTCTGCCAGTTATAGCTGGCAGCAGAGAGACTTATTTAAATGGGAACGTGCACTTTTGGGGTGATGCTGTGGGCAGAAGAGCTGCTGCAATTCTTGGAGGTACGAACTGGGGAAGGGTAGGACGAGAGAGGTTATACGGCTTTGTTTTGTGGCATTGTAAAAACTTCTGCTGGAGATTTGGGTCCCGGACTGGCGTGAGCCACTCAGAAGGACATTGCTAAATGGGGAACGGTCCGAAAAGATCCCTGAGAGCTGTTAAAGCACCGGAAAAAACAGCCTCCTGCTGAGATCTTTAGTTGACAAAGTTTCTTGGTTTAATGAAGAGAGATTTGGGGGGAACCGAAGTGTGCTCAGAGGAGACCTTTGCTTTATTAACAAAACCGATAGGTGGGATTTGAAGTCAGGCTGGAAATAAAGCGTAGTTCTGCGACAGCAAGGCAAAGTAATCACCGGAGTCGCTTCCCGAAGGCCGTGGGAGACACTCCACCACTGACCAGTTTGAAATGAAACGGGGTGTTTTCCGTAGACACTTCAGCTCCAGCGCAGCTACTGCGCTCAAACAGGGAGCATCCGTGCCAAACAGCCCATGTTTTATGCAGGAGGTCAGGCTAAACGATCCCAGGGATCCCCTTTGTGCTTAAAAATCTATGTAGTTTTCTGCCAGATGGATTCTTTCGGTGTAACGTGCTCGTCCCAGGCTCCCTGGCTAGTACCTGGACTCCTGACCCAACGTCGTGCAGAAAAAAGATGCTCGCTGGGAGCGGGGAGATTTCTTTCTGCTTTATAGCCTGGGTGATGGCCAGAGAGATCATGACTCAATGTGTTAATACGGTGGAAAACGGGCCCCAGAGGGATTGCTTTGGACAGTGGTGGTAATTATTAGCACTCCCACATAGCTGTCTGTCCTAGGATGCACGTTAATGCACGGAGCCGGCGCAGGGAGGGAAGCAACTCTGCCCAGTTCTATTCCACATCGGCGGTGGAGCTGCTCCGATCAGTCGTTTCCCCTCTCATCACTCCGTATTTTTAAGATCTGCTGTTTCAGGGAGATGAAACCCCACTATTTTCCTTCCTTGCAGCAGCGATTCAACTGAGGACAGGCAAAACCCCGGGGTGGGAGGGACAGGGCACGACCCACAGGCAGGAATTTCACAGAAATCGCTGCCCGCCTCTCGCTGCAATGATTGTGTCTTTAAACAGCATTTACCAGAGAAACCAAATCAACAAGAAATTATTTTCCCCTTTCTGGATTGTCACTTGCTTTGCAAACATGACACACACCTTAGCAGAAAAGCGTCCAGACTTCCACAAAACAGAGGCCACGTTTGCTAGGGATCCCCAGAGAGGACTAAGGTGGTTGAAATGAATTTTCTAGTCTCTCTTTGACCGATGCTTGGTGTTACAACCCAAACAGATCAGACTCCGACCCCAACTCGGTTCTTGAAGAACTGCGAAGAAGTAGGACTCTTCAATGAACTGGCCAGCTCCTTTGAGCACGAGTTCAAGAAAGCCGCGGAGGATGACGAGAAAAAGGCAAGAGGCAAAGGCCACCGTCGCCGTAAAACTGAGCCGGGTGCATATTGTGGGAGCTGGAGGGGGGACGGTGCCGCTCTGATGAAAGGCATATGTTGTCGGGTAACTAAGTGTGGTCTTGGATTTACTATGCTGGCTTACGCGGGACTTTATTTTTTTAACTCGGGTGACTTTGGCTGGCTATCCTGCAATCGGAGGCCTGGTGAGAGCGGATTTTAATGGTTTATTATTCCGTTGGCTTTTCACTTCAAAAAAAGAAAGAAAAAAGGCAGTACCCAAGATCGAGCACTTTGGGAAGGAGATGCAGGGGAAGAGCAGGACGCTGTTAAGTGCTCAGGATCTGAGCACAGATTCACTCAGAGCCTCCTTGGGGATCAGGATCCTAAAGGATGATGCCTTTAAGGCGCTGTCAGCAGGGAAGGGACCGAGCTGAGCCGTGTGCCTTTAGCATTTGGACGATGTCACGGTACGTGCAAATAGAGAGAGGGGCTCCATGGAGGAGTGAGGCTTTTTCTAACAAAGAGCTCCCTCATATGCAAGCGCTATCGATTCAGGCTGCCCCTGCCAACCTCGGGAGCACACAGGTCTGAAGGACAACGGGATCTCGTCAGATAGCAGCTAATTAAGGACATTTTGGCCCCCCCCTCCCTCCTTCCCCCACCTTCCAGGATCTGAGGAGCAGCAGATGCGTATTGGGCTCTTAGACTGGCACATACATTTACTAAATTGATAGATGTATCTACATACGCTCGCAGTCAGCGGCGCTGCTCGGAAATAAACTGCAGGAGCGCAGCCGCGTAAATCTTCACCGAGATGGGGAACGGAGGAATTCAGAATTAAAACTGAAAACTGTCTTTCACCCGCTCTCCTAATAACAGGGCTCTTTAAAGCATAAATTGATCTTTCTCATTGGTATGCTGCAGGGCCTTGCCGGGGCTGCGTGGCATTTTATGCTCTCAGTTCCCTGCCTTTTGTTCTCTGCAGCCCAGACCCCGAGCGCTGGGAGAAGGTAGCTTTTCGATTGTGGTTTCACATATAAATGGTTGAGCAGCCCACAGTCTAGCCAGTTGTTTTATATGTAAGACCACCCATCTCCCAGGCTGTGCTACCTAATAGCTGCAGCTAAGATCCTTAGGCTGTTAGATGTTTTCCTTTTTTGCTTTAGGATGACTGCAGTCTAAATATTTCCGCCGACAGCCAGGCGAACGGGGCGGCGTGAAGCTTGGGGTGGTTTCAGGCGTTAGGGAAAGCATTATCCCTCCTAGAAAATCTCTGCACAGACGAGTTGCCCGGGCCCAGATGGCTTGTCACTCACCGAACCTGGCCAGAGCTGCCTGCTGCATTTCTGAGATGCTTTCAACATTTGACCGCATCGAGCCCAGTTGCTGCTGCTGTTGTGTTTTGTCCTCCAGTTCCAAGGGTGGTCTCACACCAGCATGTTAATTAAAAACATAGGCGCAGCAGGAGCTTCCCTGGAGGCACTTTAAGTGGTTTGAAACTTTCCTGCATGTTAATCCCTTCTCCTTTGTGATTCCCAGTGCAACTTCTCTGCTTAAGAGAGCAGGTAAACGGTTACTGCACGTACCGCAAGCAAAACCCCCTGCGTATATCGGCGCGGAGCGGAGATGCTGGAGCCGCACCCCGCTCCAGAGCGGCGAGAACATCTGCAGATGCCCGGATTTACCCTCTTGCCGCAATTTTCTCTCCCTTGAGAGGACTTAAAATGCAGCAAAGGAGGAGGTTTAGGTTAGACGCTAGGACAAACTCTCAGCGGTCGGGCGAGTGAAGGAAAGCGCTGGGATTGATTGTGGAGGGAGGGAGAGCAGGTTGGACAAACAGCTGTCAGGACTGATTTAGGGAGAGTTTCTCCTGCCTCGGACAGAAGGAGGGACCGGGTGATTTGCGAGGGCTATTGGAGCCCAATTGAATGCAGCATCCTGCAGTCAGAGTCTCGCTCCCGTTGCGTGCTCCCCTGGTGCTCCCGTACGCCATCTTCTCCCAGGTCGTCTTTTCCTCCAGGTCTGGGGAGGGGAGAAGTGGCTCTTCAGTTTAGTCCTGTCCCCCCCACCTTGTCACCCTGCCCTTTTCCCGTCCCCAGCAAGTCATTAACCAGTTAAAATGGGGCACGTGGCACTGCTGGAACCCAGGGTGGTGGCAAGTTGCCAGGTTCAGGCATATGGTTGGGTTTTATTTTAATGGGGCGCTCATAGATATTTAATAACTTGCATGGCTCTTTGTTTGCTTTTGATAATCGGGTAATAAAATAATTCAGGCTGATTTATACAATGCTTTACAGCTCTTCTGTGAATGAAAGTGCCTTCTGTAACTCGCAGGCATTTGGCTTTGTTACCTGTTCTCCTTAGCAGAGCCCTTTTATGAAAAAAAACCCAAAACCTTAACCCATGGAAAGAATTGTGTGTCTGTTACTGAGAAACCACAAAATGGTGCCATCTGGGGCAGAGACTGTCTTTCCTAGGCCTCCGTCTCTGTTTGGACGGGGCCGGCGCGGCACGGCACCACTCTCCGCCTCGGGCTCCCAGATGCTACTTCAGTACAAATAAATAATAATAATTTGGCAAGAGCTCAGAGCTGTAGCTCTTCCTCTGGGAGCAGCCAAATACTTCACAAACAATATTAGCTAATTGTTCTTTCAATCCGTGGCTGGTTTTCCTGTAGAGTGCCGGAGCCCTGGACATGTCTCTGCCCTCCACCCCGGACATCAAGATAAAGGAGGAAGAGCCGGTGGAGGTGGACTCTTCCCCACCCGACAGCCCTGCGTCTAACCCGCAGTCACCACCGAACAAGGAGAAGGTAGGTCTCTCCGACATTGCCCTGCGGAGATGTTGGTGTCTTCTTCTCTGGACGAGAACAAGCTTTTTCTCCATTTGGGTGCCAGGACCTGATTTGGGTTTGTGAATTTCCCCTCATTTTAGCAAGAAAGAGAAGAGGTTTTTTGTTAAAATACACATTTGCTGCCCGTAAGTCTCCACGTGGATTTGACTAGTGCAGAAACCCTTGCTGTTCACCCTGGGAATGCTTTTCCAGCAGGGCGAAAGTGCCAAACAAGTAACACGTCTTCTCCAAGATGAACTCCCTGCATCCTGGGGAGCTGGTGATTCAGAGCAGATTAGTCCAGGTTACACAGTCTCCGTCTGAATAACTAGAGACACTCGCTGGGGCTGGAGCGGTGATTGGGAGAGGGGGGATTATTTCCCAGAGGCTGCTGCAGGTAGCAGGAGTCTGAATTTCTGTGCCCCGCTCCCTGCACTGACACCAAATCAGCACGTCTTTGGGTACGTTGCTCCTCTCCATGCCTCAGTTTCTGTGGCGAGGGTGCCTTAATTTACACTCAATTGCTTTTAAACCATCAGGAGGAAGAGACAACCAGGTGATTATTAAACTAACAAGTAACAGCGTGTCTCCTTTTGTCTGTTGATCCTCTCTTCAGGAGATCACCTCGAAGCCCGTAATCATTTCTACACCTACTCCAACCATCGTGCGTCCAGGCTCGCTGCCGCTACACTTGGGTTACGACCCCCTCCACCCTACGCTGCCTTCCCCAACCTCTGTCATTACCCAGGCTCCCCCTTCCAACAGACAGCTTGGGTAAGTACGGAGGAGGGATTCGTGCACTGAGGTTTTTCTCCTGTACCGTCAGGCTTCCTGGGCAGTAATTAGGTACCTAAATAAGTTCCTTGATTGTCAGAACAACTGAGGTGCCGCAATTCCCGCTGCGGCTGCTTGGGCATAAGGGCCTCGTTGCAGCACTGTCTACAAAAGCAAAATGGGGTGTAAGTGCAGAAAGCAGGAACTAATTGTCGCAGTGTAACGAAACGAGGCAAAACTCACCGCGGGGAGAAATTAAACCCAATCCCCAAACACGCTGACATGACACTCGCTGTCTATGCTGGGAGCGTGGCCTGACTGGGGGACTCCCACGCTGCTTTTGCATCCTGACGCGGTGGAGAGAGCTCAGCTAAACCGGCGGTAGGAAATTGTCTGGATCTTTAATGGCTTTGGGATTTTCTCAGACAGCTGTTGCCTCTGATGTGTAACCTCTTCTGCAACCTGCTGGCCTCCTTCATGGTCAGCTTCTGCCTCGGGAGCTGTTTGTTTCAGCAGATCTAATGACCTGCTCCTTTTTGCCCCTTTAACAATCTGGATCGGAGGCTCCAGAGCACTCGCTGCAGCGGTTACGAGCCTACCACACCGTTAGGTAGCTCCAGCCCTGCACATAAAAGGAAGGAGCCTGAAGGATGCAGGAAACGCATTACAGTGAGCCCTCAGGAGACATATATTTAGCCCCCCTTCTATTCTTTGGTGTCAGGATGCTTCTTTTTTGCTGTGGTCCTGGCCTCTTTCTAATTACCCTTGTTTGAGGCTGGCTTCTTACATTAACCAGGCCATTTTTTTCGGCTGTCAGTTCATATTTTTGTGTGTGTTTTCGCTTTGACCCTCTGGCACCATCAATCCCGACTTCCTGACGGAAAGTTTTAAATCCTGTCTTGAGGCATTAAGGGGTTAAGTGATTGTCCTGGGGTTTTGAAAGGACATTATATTCCTTCTGTAACCCAGCACAGGCACAGACGCACGGGGCTGTTTGGAACCGAGTCCCCTCACGCTTTCAGGCACGAAAAATTCAGAACGGGCGTAAGCTAGACTTTAATATGATTTTATGTGCCCTTTGCAGCCCACGGGGATAGATCCCTCCTAGGACGTGAGAGTCGAACGTGCTCTATGGAGCGGTGGGGCTGCAACTTTAATGAGGATCCCTGTGTTAGGGCCACTGCGGACGTGGTGGGGTTGTCAGCCTGACAGAGATGGAGGGGAGGCTGTGACCTCCCTGTAACTCGGCTTGTTAAGCTGGGATTTTCAAAGCAGCCTGGAGGATTTGGGATGCCCAATAGAAATGAATGAGAGTCGAGCGTTGACGTTCCCAAGGCAGCCTTAAAAATTCCAGCCTGAGTTATTGGCACGGTGAACTCCCCCTCCTCTGACCCACGTCCCCTGCTTCTCCCCACCCTGCCGTTACTCCATGCCAGCACAGCTTCCTCCGAGGATCCCAGGCAGCCCGGCCTCCTCCGTCCCCTTCCCTGGGCTCGGCAGAGGAGGCAGCAGCAAATCTTGTTTTCTCCCTCCCCCAAAGCCAAACTCCCAGCAGCTCTGCTCTTCTCTTCCTGGCTCGTCTCTGCCTCCATTCGGTTCCCTGCTGCGCTGTCAGGAACGCAGGAGGAGCGGGAGATCAGCCCTTGCTGGCAGGGATGGTTTCCTTCCTCTCCCCATCGTCCGGAGCAGATTAGCTCCGGCTTTTCCTCCGCTGTCCTAGAAAGGCTGAATCTGGAGGGTCAGAGCCGGAGCACGGTGAGGTTTGTGACTCTCCGAAATGGAGGCAGGGGTATGTGTGCCTGTTTGTCACCACATGCAGAAACACCGCCTTTCGCTGCAAAGTGATCTGCAACGGAAAAAGTTCTTGATGGTTTTGATTTGTCACAATTAGGCTGCGGCGCGATCGCCTCCTCCCCCAGCCTGCAGCGAGCGGGGCTCTCCCCGTCTCCCAGAGCCATTGTCTGTGCAGACACAAGCCAGCCCTGCGTTGACTCCATATTTAGGAGGTTTTCTCTGGAGTCAGAGTCAGAAACGCTTGTTAATGGAAAGCTGAATCCTTGCAAATGCTCTCATGGGAATTCAGCAGACGTGGCTCACAGGACAAGAAGTTACTGGTAGGCAGGAGCAGCTGCCTAGATCCCCCATCTGCCCTGGAAGGACACTTTTAATCTCCCCGAGGAGGAGCTGCGGCAGCCCCTGGATGTGCTTTTCTGTCTATTGAGGTGGGCATCGTGTCTCAGGGCTTTGGCAGCCATGGTGTATTTGGCCAGCCGGCGTACGCCCAGGAGTTAACCAGGGGACACCGTAATGCTGACCGTCCGCGTCACCGCTAGCCCCGAGCAAGGAGCAGCAGTGCTGGCAACCCGGCAGTGTGCGGGAGGCTGAGTTACCTTAACACGTGCTCCCCCCCCTACAGAACATGCCGTTCAGAAATGGGAAAATGAACCCAAATCCACTAACCAGAATTCATTCGTGCTTCTGCTCTTGAGCTCATGGGGCTGCCAGGAGAACACATACTTGAAATAATCCACGAGAACTTGATTTGTTGTTTCTCCAGGTCTCCTACAGGTTCCCTTCCACTTGTCGTGCAGCTTGCGAACGGACAGACCATGCCCGTCCTCCCAGGCCCTCCCGTACAGATGCCTTCTGTTATATCGGTGAGAGAAACTTCCAACACAGCTCTGCGCGACAGAGGAGGGGACAATGTTTTTTCGCCTGCCAAATACATGCAGACACTTCAATTTCGTAAAAATTAAAATGTATCTCCCCCTCTGTGCAAGATAAGACTGGAAGAGGAGGAGGAGGAGGAGGAGAGCCAGCTCTGGCGAGGTAGTAATAACATGTCGATCACAGTAGAGGGCAATAAGTCTGGAAAAAAACAAAGCCTTGCCTGGACAGATGGCTCATGCCATTGACCCAGGGCTGGGAACTGTAGGATCCCTGATTAGCTGCTTCCATTTGGAACAGCGTGCCTCAATTGAAACCATTCGAGCTTGCAGAGAACATGTTGGTCTTTGCAGGCCAGGAAAGCCACCCTAACCTCGCCAGCGTGCTAAAGAGCTGTTTGAATATCAGCCTTGCGGATTGTGCTTTTTGCATACCGAGAATTTTCCGTGGTGCAGAACTCACGAGCAGATTTGCCTGGTGGGTGGCTTGTACGTCTTCCGAGCGCTTCAGCTCCCAACCAGGCAGCCCGTGTGAATCCTGTCTGTCCTGCTGGGCATGTCTTTTGGGTTTGGAGTGAGTAATGGCCTAAACCTTCTGCCTCAGGTAACGGGAATGTTGACATCAAAGTAGGCAAATGCGCAGGCAGCTCGGCATAGCTTGTGGGCATGGAAACATCTTCGCACCTTCCTGATGGTTTGAAACACAACTTGCGTTTGTAGTGCTTTGCAGCAGCGTACCGGAATGGCTTATAAAAGCAAGTGCAAATTCTGGTTTTTCCCCTACTTTGGTGAGGGAGAAAGCTCTCCGTGTTTAGGAGGGGCCGCTGTGACTTACCCTTGGTGTTGTGGCGGCTTTGCAATAGAGCTGGGCAGAGAACCAGAGGGGATCTCATACCCTCCCTCTCCATCCACTCTCCTGTACTGGTGGGGGAAAGCCCTCCGGGAGGGAAAGGAAGGAAGGGAGGGTTCAGAGCTGCCCTCTTCCCTGTCCTCAGTGCTAGGCTGGTATGGCTGGGTGATTCCGAAACAGCCACCGTGGCCACCAAAGGAGTGGCTGCTGGCCTTCAGTGACAGCAGACGTAATTGATGGCAGTAGTTAAACGCTGAACGTTTGTCAAGATTTATAAATGTGCTTGGTTGGGGAATTATTACAGAGCTGCTTCACCGAGCGCGCTTGTGAAAGCACCTCAGCTTCCAAAACCCATGCGTTGCTTCCTCCCCGATAGCTGGCTCGGCCGATGCCCATGGTGCCGAACATTCCTGGTATTCCTGGACCGCCCATCAACAGCAGCGGGTCCATTTCACCGTCAGGACTTCCAGTGCACTCTGAAGCCAAAATGGTAAGTGTCCAAATACCTGCTGGGGAGGGTGTGACATCCACAGCGTTGTCCCTGAGTCTTCACTAGCTCCTCCAGAAGACAGTCAGTCTGGAGGCTTTTTCCCTGCAGCCTTTGCAAAGAGCCGCTGCTTCTCCGAAATCCTGCGCAGCCATCGGAGCACCTCCCCGCACCAAGAGCAGGTGTTACAAATGCCACCAGGAATATTAGACTAATCAGTGCCGCGGCTCTGGCAGGCAGAGCAGGCACGCTATTGTAAAGACAAACCTCAGCCCCATCCTAAATGCGGCTGTTTTGTAAAGCTGGTGCTTCCAGTTCCAAGTAAACAGATGGGTTGGAGGTGGGCTTGATGAAGGCAGAGCCAAGAGAAGAGATGTTGTGCTGTAATCCAAGGATCCTGGTGATGGTTTTCATGTAGACCCCTTTATACTAAAAGTTTATGAAAGAATTTTGCCCTCTTGGCTCTTCATGGTTCAAACTAGGTGCACGCAGAGTGGGGAAGCAAACCTAATTTTGTGAACAGGGAGCAGCAAAATCCCCGGTGTTTTTTGGCCGAGAAGGGGTGGAGGTGTTTGCAAACCTACCTGTTAAAGCAGGGCTGCTCACCCTCGCTGGCACATTGTCACTGCTCCCGTTGCACCCTGTTTAGGTGTCTGCAGGATTCACGGGCAGATCAGAGCTACAAACTGGGTGACAGATCTTAAATTCTGAGGCATGAAACAGCCATCCTGCCCCGCTGGCCTGTATCTGGCTGCCCGGAGAAAGAACTTGCAAGACATGGTCTTGATTGCGTGTAGGTCCTTCTCCATCCCAGAAGGACCCCTCTGCGGGTGCTCAAGGACAGTTGGGCTCCGCAGCCTGTTCGGTCCGTGGTCGTTCTACAGAGCCTGCCAGCTGGGGAGTGGATTGATGCCAGATGCAGTGGCAATTTTCGATGTGGACACCTGTCTGCTTGGGCCTAAGTTGGAAGCCGCTGTCTGTCTTTGGGTAGGCCAGATGGTGATAGCTTTCAGTTGGATTTGAATCAGCCACAGGCTCTGAAGAGCCCGTTCCCCCGCGGCCTGGCTCCTTGGATGATAGAGGAGGTGGTTAAAACCGTAACAGCATGGAGAACAGCTCCACTGATGTCATTTTTTCACCTTTTAACAGAGGCTGAAGGCCAGCTTGACAGCATCTTCCTCGCTGAATGGCAGCAACCTAGTGGTGGGCTCAGCCAGCACGATGGTGACCGCACGTCCGGAGCAGAGTCAGATACTTGTCCAGCACCCTGACGCCCCTTCCCCAGCTCAGCCACAGGTCTGCTGCTGCTTAGCCCGCGAGGCTGGGCTGGAGGGGCTGGGGGTTTCGGGGCCTCGGGGAAAGAGAAGGAAAACCTTGCGGCTTCCTGGTTTACAGAATGGGTTAAAAACTTTGTTTTTTCAGTGCCGCTTCAGCACTAATGCTCTCAAACACCACCAGGCAGCAAACTTCAGCAACATGTTAATTTGCTTGACAAGGTCTGGAGTTTTGAAAGAATATTTTGCTCTCTTCTCTCTGCTCAATTACTGGGGTTAAACGCTCCCCTCTTAGGCAATCAGCTCCGCTGGCTCCTGCCAGCTAACCAAATGCCAGCCTTCCATCAGGATCGCCACCTGCTTCATCAGTTAGGCTTCCAAAAGTTTAATATCCATATGTTGCCTGACAGCGAGTACCGAAGTGTAACTGCACTCCCCGATTGTGGCAGTGTAATTACAGAGCCCTCGCAGAAGCGCCTGCAAGGCTGTGTCTGCAGGACTGTTTGCCCTCGCTGACTTTTCCTTTGTTCTCCTGCAATAAAACCGGGAAATGTGCAGCGTTACGAAATCTTTTTGTACCAGTTGCCTCCAAGAGCTTGTTTAGCTGAAGATATTCACGGAAAATTTAACCCAAATTAATTTTTAAAGCAAATTGCCCACTCAAAAACTGTAATTTGTTTGTGCTCCGTGGGTGAGTTACTGAACCCAAATGGAGACAGCGCTTTGACCGTGCGTGGTTACGTGCGTCAGAGCGGGATTGAGCGCTCCCAGCCCTGCAGCTGGAGGTTACCCTCCGTCAGTGGATAGATGCTCGCTGGCCCTGTGGAAATCTCCCAAGTCATTGCAGCGTGAAGTGCTTCTTAAAGTCCCTTAAGTGAAATTAAAAGGAAGGCTGTTTCCTCTGCGTTGCCCGTGGTCACGTACCACATTAACTCCTCGGCATGGAGGGGAAGAAACTTCTGCTCTCGGTTACATACTGTTAGCTGATTGTAGGAGTTTGGGATTTAACCAATTTCCCTGATATTCGCATGTTCACCAGGTTCAGGATCTCAGAGAGTTCATGTGGATTCACACCTTAAGTTTGCAGGGCACTTCAGACTCAGCTGAGGAAGGGCTGCCAGAAACGCCAGTGAGAGGGGCTTTGTCCCCAGCTCCTCCATCGCAACCGGGGCTGCCCTCGGTCCATCCCCGCGCTGTGCAGTTCTGGCTGCTCTGCAAAAGCAAATCCCTTTTTGCCCCAACCACAAGAGCTGACATCTCCTCTTGCCAAACCTCGGTTACACCAGTGCGTGTCTGCCTGCCTGCACCAGTTTCTTTTCAGTGTCTCGCTTTCACATGCCCCATCTCCAGGTTTCCCCAGCCCAGCCCACCCCCAGCACCGGCGGGCGACGGAGACGCACGGTTGACGAAGACCCAGACGAACGCCGACAGCGGTTCCTGGAGCGGAACCGGGCTGCCGCGTCCCGCTGCCGTCAGAAACGCAAGCTCTGGGTGTCTTCCTTGGAGAAGAAAGCCGAGGAACTCACGACCCAGAACATCCAGCTGAGCGTGAGTATGTAACCGTGGAGGCTGAGCGCAGCCCTTTGCCAGCGTTAGGACCGTCGCTGCGGAGGGAACGCCTTCCCCGTGCTGCAGAGACAACGTGCATTTGGATGCTGCTCTCTGGAGCAGGATTGCTCCCTCTCTGCCTAGATTTTACTCCTTGCTTTCCATCCTGATGCTCTGCCTCGAGGCAGACCGTGAGGGAACAGCGCTTTAGTGTTCTTGTTTCTCTCCCTGTCCCCCTCGAAAGGGGCAAGTGGCTCAAGGAGCAACCTCAGGAGCAGAGCACAGAGGCCCCAGGAAGCAGCTGTATTTGCAGAGTGGAAACCTCCCCTGTGCGAGGGAGAGGCTCTCTGCTGGCACGGGGTCAGCAGAAGCAGCCCCGGTTCCCTTCCCTGCTCGGTGGACCTGGCACCGACGTGAGCAGGGAGGCTCTGCAGCTGCAGCCCGCAGCCGTACTGATTTTTTTTGTCCTGGAGAATTGGGTTTCCCTGGTTCTCTGGTAGCACCCCCAGCATGCCTAGCAGAAGTGCAGCACATCTAAAAATACAGACTTCACTTCCATCGCCATTAGCCCCCTTGTTAATGCTTTCAGCACTGGCTGAGGATTGAAGGGTCTGCAAAGACTGAACTCGTGTCCATTCTGAGCTTTTTCGTTCGCTGGTGGCTAGTGACTCATGCGGTGGGGTTTTTTCAATAGCACTGATCATGGTATTTTTATTCTCTTCCCAAGATACAATTATAGAAACCGTTTCCTCGGGCAGTTTTGAAATACAATTGACTGGGTTTCAGCTGTTTCTCCAAATGTTTCAAATAGAGGAATAATATGCTGCACAAAGTTTTCAGGGAGGTAGACCCGGTTTACAGAAGAAGCTCGCGGAGGTACCGAGAGCTTGGAGGAGCTCTGATGTTCCCCACAGCCTGGCGTGGGCTCTCGCTCTGTTTGGTTTTCCATCAGAGCCGACAGCGTGCCGGCATGTCTGCCTCAAGCAGTTAGATTTGCAGGAGGGCTCAGGCAAATGTATGTCCAGGATTAGATGATTAACGTAGCGAGGGGCTTTCCAACCAACGGTGGGGGCTGCCGGAGGGAAATGCTGCAGTCTGCGTCTTGCACACTAAATTCCGCAAACCAGAAACTTTGTTTGGTGTTCTTGGGCCGGAGGCATCTCAAATTAGACAACAAATTGTAAGTTTGCAGGGCACATAAATTAACATCCTGCCATTGCTGGAGGCTGCTGTCAAGAACGTGAGTGATGCATACGTCCGTGTTTGTTTTTCAATCTCAGAATGAAGTTACGCTACTGAGGAATGAAGTTGCTCAACTTAAACAGCTCCTGCTGGCTCACAAGGACTGCCCCGTCACTGCACTACAGAAGAAAACACAGGGCTATCTCGGTGAGTGATGACTTTAGCTGGTCCTTACTACCCTTTAAGTAAGTCTAAGCAGATGAAACTGGCGTAAGATGTAAAGGAAGGGAGTCTTCATCTTAGTCTCTGCTCCATCACCCTCCGGCGACTGCACCTGGCAGGACAGGACAGACCTTGGTCCTGGTTTTTTGATGCTGATACAACCTCCACAGCCTCCATATCGAGGAGGATCCACCCAGGCTGGGCCTGCAAATTTGCCCTGCAAATTGGCACCTTAACTGGGTTTATAAGATCTTGCAGCCAGGCAGTGAGGGCACCCGCGGTGCGAAAGCGCCGAGGGAAGGAGGTAGTGCCTCTCCCTCCGCGTCTCTGTAGTGTGGAATATTTGACAGAGATCCATATCTCCGCTTCTCCCTGGAGTGCGGGCCAGCGTCCCTCCACCCGCTCCCAGGCAGCGTGCCAAGCACTTGATATTCGCTTTGAAGTTAAAAACTATTGCTGCTCTGAAAGCAAAGCCAGAGTCAGAAAAGGCCAGACTCTATAAATGACATCATGGGGCTCTATATCTCATTCTCTGCAATTCACATCAAATTGGCTTGGGTTTGGAAGTAAGAAGGCCTCTTTTTATCTTCTTTTCTTTCTTTCTTTTTTTTCTTTTTTTTTTTTAAATGCTGCCTATTTCATTATAATCAACCCGGGAGCTACACATTATGTCTGGATTCTTATGTCATCTCTGCAATAACAATTCCACGCTGTGGTATTTGTGCAAAGACTTTGGGAGGATGCTGGAGTCCCCTAGCGTTGCCTGGATTAACGGGAGGAGAGGCAGGGATGGATGGAGATGAGAAAAGGAAGGGGGAGAAAACAAAAGCCCAGAAAGGGAGCGCTGTCCTTCCCAATTGCCTCCCGATTCCCATCTCCCGGGTCTCTGCAACGCTCCTCTCCTGTGCGGCGAGGCACAAATACATGCGGTACGGGGCCTGGCACAGCCAGTTTATTTTCTCTCATTACAGTGACTCAGAGCTTGAGTAATGTGGTCGTGAAAATCCTCGCTGTCCCCCAGCCCTTGCAGACAGGTGTTCGCTCTGCGTATAATGCAGAAAGGCGACATGATTTTTCCTGTTAACTTCCAAAGTTTACAGTTCCTATTATTATTCCTCACAGTCTGTCTACGCCAATAATAGGAATTCATCACACATCTGAATAATAAAAATGAAATTCACACCTCCCTCCCTGTGCCCCCCCGCCCCCCCCCGCCGCCTTTTTTTTTTTTGTGATT
>NW_009603611.1:62672-67125 GCF_000690535.1 Cariama cristata
GTGACTAAGCAGGTCCTTAAACAAAAATGCCAGATCCCCTCGATGGAATTACAGCTGTCTCATGTACAGTTGGGTTGTTTTATTTGTAATACCTTGTAAATCTCCTTTTTGGGATGCCAAACTACTATATTGCTTTGCTCGACCTTCTCTCTCACCGCCAAGTCAGTTTTCAAATCTGCTGTGCTAGCCGCATCTTTCAATATGCTGGCGAAGGCCAAGCCAAGGTTTCAGAAGGGAAGGTAAAACCCATTTGGGAAAGGGGTACAACATTCAAGCACCTGGTAGAAAACTGAGCCCTAAAATACGTTTGCCGGTGCCCAGTAAGGTTGTAAACCTCTTCTCTGATTTTTTTTTTTTTTTCCCCTCGGTGTCATGGGGTTTACCCTCTTGACGTGGAAGAAGTATCCCAGCCCATGCCATTATTTTGCTCTTTTTAAAGGAAGGTGACCGCATCTTACCCGTAATTCATCTAGCCAAGTGCACAGGAGGGAATTTCCTCCTGACATCTGTAGATAATGAGTGTATACCCCCAAAGAGAGAGGGCTGATTGCTCTCGCCTTGGCATTTGATAGGTCACAAATTATCCTCTGCGTTAGGAGCTCTGCCTGGGCGCAGCGGGCTGTTTGTGGGAGAGAATCCAAAGTTTTGGAAACCAATCTGCGTCGCTCAGAAAAGAGCACGGAAGAAGGGCTCTGCCTTTGTTTGCCTCCCGTCCCTTCAATCATATTGCTTCAAGTTACCGAAAGAAATGGAGCAAGCAAACAGTTTGTAATGGGTTCTAATTGATTTTAATGTTCTAGAGAACAATAAAGAGCAAACCAGGTGATTTATATAAAAAATGGCAAAAAAAAACCCCACCCACCCTGCCTTTGCAGAAGGGTTTCTGTTGCACGCTTCCCTGTGTGCTCACCCAACAGATGGTGAGAGCTCCGAAGGAACTATTCCGTCTCTGGGCTAAATGGCCTTGAACCAAGTACCACGCCAGGAAACAACATGTAGGAAAGTTCATTTCTTATAATGAGGAAACAGATTTATTACGATAAAGGTTACGCTGGGTCTGCCATCCTTGGTGTGAAGCCTGCGCTTTATGCCTTCCTGGCGTGAATTCAGTAAGATTCAGCGGTGGTTCTCCAAGGACCGGGGCCAGCCGGACCCGGTGGGTCGTTACATCCCAACTCTAATCAGTTTTATTTCCAGTCCTCCCTTGCTTTTGCCAAACAGCTGCTTAAGGGGGCAGGAGGGGGGTGGCAGAGGGGAGCTGGGATTCCTGGAGGGATCAGCCTCTCCACTCCGGGCTGCTTTGGCTGGAAAGGTGAGCATTAAGTAAATACCTGACTTAATTTCTGCACACTCTCCAAGGCAGGAGCAGTCTCCCATCCCGTCGCCTCGCTGCTAACACCGGTACCAACACGCAGAGCCTCTCACTAACCTTGTTTTCTTCTTTTTTTTTTTTTTTCTTTTCCCATCCCCTTCTCCTTCTCTGGTCAAGCAGAAAGCCCAAAGGAGAGCTCTGAGCCCACTGGCTCCCCTGCTCCCGTCATCCAGCACAGCTCCGTGACGGCCTCTCCCAACGGGCTCAGCGTCCGCTCGGCAGCAGAAGCGGTTGCCACTTCGGTGCTCACTCAGATGGCGAGCCAAAGGACAGAACTGAGCATGCCGGTACCGTCACACGTCATCATGGCTCCACAGTCGCAGTCTGCTGGCAGATGATGTCCCAGCCTGTGCGTGTGACACGGAGCTAACCGCGAACTCGCAGCCGGAGAGACTTGACCATAACTAAGTCCCTGACGAGTCGGGGCCGATAAGGATTTTTATTTCTTTTTTTTTGTTGTTGTTGTTTTGTTTTGGTTTTTTGTTGATTTTTTTTTTTCCAAGTGAGTTAAGGGCAGCTATGGCGCTTCTGACACTGCGTAGCCTGTACAGATCCTGGCCCCCAGCCGCTGCCCTCCCATTGCCCGTCCCCACAGGACGGCCGCCGATTGAGCGCTTTTCTCCATCCTTCGGTTGACGATCTGTCAACTCGCAGAGTCATCCGAACACACAGATCCTCACTTTGAAAAGCACCTTGAAAGGTTCCCTTTCAGGTATCAGTTACATTAACACTAAACCTCCATGCTTGGTGGATCCCCTTGGCGCTTTCACTCTTCCAACTCCCCCCCCCTCTCCTCCCTCCTCCTCCACTCTCAGCGAAGGAAAACATAGCTCTGGGGAGGCTGTGACATTTAGTCGTGCTGTCAATGTATTTTATTTTTAACAGCGTGCTGCTTCCAGGCATCTGCTCCCCGCTCTGCTCTAGCTACCTGAAACATTGCACCTTCGCACAAGAAGCCTCCTTGAGCTCCGAGGTTAAAGGGATCGAGGTTAGTCTTCGTCACACGCTAACTCCCGAGATGCCAGCGGCAGATTTTGGACCCGATGGGAGTGTAATCGCTGTAAATCGGTTTGTTCCCAACGGCTGGGAGAAGGGAGATGCAGGGCCGGCCTGGGGGGACACGCACACACGTGTTCCTGGTCGTTTGTGCCGCACCGGGAGCTGCAGACGTTCCCGTGCTGCTCTCGTAACGGGATGCCGTGGTTGCTGGAGAAAAGGTACCGTCGGTTCCAGCAGCGGAGGGACTGCTCTCCGTCTTCCTTACCGTAAATTGGTGCTGATCTGCCTCTGCTGGGACCGGTGCAAAGGCACTGCGGGAGGTACGTGAAAGGACAAACCGGCCCAGCAGGCAGGAATAATGCGAGTCCCAGAATTCATCATCTCCTCCCAACTCCGCTGTACACCTTAGCAAACAAATCCCTCCGTTTCCAAGGATCATCTCCTTTATGCATAACCTCGATGACCTTAATAATGGTGGCCTTAAATCATGAATTAGTTGCCTGTTCCAAGGGGAGGGAGCACAAAGTAGTGTTTCTATTTGCCCGGTCTTTTACCTCTTCTTCAGGATTATCTTCCGCTCTCGGTGACGGAGCATCCCTTGCTTCCCAGCCAGAGCAAACGAAGGATTCCCAGAGCTTCCACTTTCATAGGACGGGTTAAAAACCCAGCGTCGGTGTTGAAAGACGCTTGGCATCGGGGCTGCTCTCTCGCCGGGCGGGCGTAGCATGCGTGTGTGTCTGTGTGTGCTTCCCGAGGCTGCCGCTGGCCCCGGGCAAACGTTTGGAACGGTCAGTTTGGAAATGGGAAGGGGTGCTGTGTGCGTTCGGGCTCTTAGAGGGAATCTCGTCAAAAGTCCGTGGAGCTGCATCAGCCCTTGGGTCTTCCTCTCCTTCTCGGGAGGTCCCTCCTCACCCGAGCTCTCGCCCACCTCAGGTTGCACTCGCCACTTTTGAGCCAAGTTTGTTTGTCAAAGTGATTTCGTTTGGCTTATCCGGACTTGGAAGGTTTCCAGGGACAGCAAAACCCAAAGCAAAAAGTCTGAGCAAGAAACTGGATCCCGTTACGGACAGGGAAAGGAAGTCCCACGGTTTGGTTTTTCTGTCGATGGGATCTGTCTTCTCCCCCTCCCCTCTTTTTCAGGTTTTTTTCCCTCTCACTCCCCTCGTTTCTCTTGCTCATCTCGAGAATCACCTTGTGCGTAATTGGGGTCACTTCTGGCCTCGGCGGTTTGCACTTCGGATCCCCCGTAGCCCCCCCAGACCCGCCTCTCCTTTCTGGTGAAGCTGTTTCTGTGTGTAGACACACCTTGCGGCTCTTTTCTATCCTGGCACGGTCCGTGTGTCTGCAGTGAACGTGAGCTGTGAGAAAAGGACACGGCGGGGAAGTTCGGCGCGTCTTAAAGCCGTGCGACCTGGCCAAAAAGGGGTTTCGGCTGAGTGAGGCACAGCGGGGGATCAGCACCCTTTTTGTTTTGGAGTGGGGGACCAGGATCTAAGGCAGGGGGTTTAAAGCAGGAGGTACAGAAGCCAGCCCGGCTCTGCTTTCTGTCTCGGAGCTGCTGCCGGACTCAGGTTGTGGAGCTGCGACCGAGGAACGGCAGAAAACCCTGCGCTCCTTCACCTGGTCCAGAAAGGTGTAAAACAACCCCCCAAAAAATGACCCGTCTTGCAGCACAGGTTTTTGCTTGGCTCTTCGCATCTGCTCAGTTTGCTTCAGGGGGCTTTGAAACAAATCCCTCTCTTGCTTTCTTTGCCCGGGAATAGCAGGGATGACAAAAATGTGTCGTAAACATATTTGCTTCGTTGCCCGGCAGCTGTCGGGTCCCTGTCCCTGGGTGCGCAGCGCTCGGAGCCTGGATGGCGTGCGAGGCGCGAGCGGTTGCGGTTGCGTGTCCGGCAACGCCGAGAGCAGCTCACCAGCTCCTCCAGTGCTCACCGAGTGTTGGGCTTTGCACAAAAAAAAAAAAACCCAAAACCCCGTCTGTCGAGGAAAAATGTTTGTTGAAAGAAGAGAGAAAGGAGGAATCGAGCTCTGGGCTGATCCCACCGCTGATTCCATGTTTGCTTCGTGGCGTCGGGCTCC
>NW_009603611.1:67252-67706 GCF_000690535.1 Cariama cristata
CATCGGGGGCAGCACCTTCCCCCAGCCCTCGGTTCTACCCTTGGGGACTAAAAGTGACCCGATTCTGTGTGATCCGAGAGCCGAGGTCGCCCAACCCGCCTGCGTCCCACCAGCGGGGCTTTCCCCGCCCTGACCCCTCCGAGCCTTGGGGAAAAAAAAAACCGTCGTGGCGTCGTGAGGTGGCTCAGACCTTGCCGGTGACGAGGGAGGGGGATGCCGAGCGCGGTTTGTCTCCCCATCCCTCCCTCCCTCGGTGCTCCTGATGCCGTCGGTGCTGCCCCGCTCCAGCATCTCCCCATCTCCGCTCCCCTCCGCCTGCGAGCGCTTAGTGCCTTGAAAAAATCTGCAAACCGGTGAAAACGTTGGTTGTAAAGCTCCGAACCGGGGCAGCAACAATCAGGGAACACGTTTGACCATACCTGAACATTTCATTTAATTTTTTTTTTTTTTTAAT
>NW_009603611.1:67781-68049 GCF_000690535.1 Cariama cristata
GTGCAAAGTCAGGTCCCGAAGGAGGTTCCGGGTCCCCGTTTCTCCTGCCGACAGCGTCCCTGCTTGCAGGGAGGGAGAGGAGGGGGATGCGAAGCAGGAAAATCCTCCCAGCCCGAGTGGGCTGAGCCCACGCTGAGGACGGTAGCCAAAAACCCCCGGCACGCTGACACATCTCCCCCCTCGCCAGCCTCAGGCAACAGGGGAATTCTCCGCTCCCATCCCAGCGCGACGGATGGACGGCCCAAGCCACAAACGTCACTTTGGAGCA
>NW_009603611.1:68062-68691 GCF_000690535.1 Cariama cristata
CATCCCAGCGCGACGGATGGACGGCCCAAGCCACAAACGTCACTTTGGAGCACATGGCGGGGGTTTGGCCCTCGTTGGGGGGTCACAAAACGTCCCCGGCAGAGCCGATTCTGAGCCGGTCTTCAACCACAACGCCGGGGTGGCTCTCGCTTTTCCAGCGGGAGGGACGGGTTTGGTTTTTAAGCGGCGACTCCTTCCAGGCTCTCCGGAGAGGAGGGTACCCCGAAAGCGCCTTTTCCACCAGCGCTTTTTCCAGCACCTCCACACCGACGGAGCGGCCAGGCCTGGCTACGCCGGGCTGCCCAGGGAATTAAAATCCGGTTGCGGAAAAGCCCGGGGTCGGTGCGGTCTCCTCTCCCGGAGCCAAGCTGCCCGCGCCGCTCCCGGGGAATCTTTGGCCTCCGAGGTGTGAAAATCCTCGCCGAGCGCTTCCAGCGGCTCCGAAGAGCCGGAGGGGTGCTGGGTTTCTGCCCCACGGCGTCTCCTCCGGGGGGGTAATTTCTTTAGGTCAGCGTGGCGGTAGCCGTAGGGTTCTGGGTTTGGTGGTAACTGGGGCGTTGGTTTTGGGTGGGAAGGTGGATTTTTGGCAGGTTGGTGACGCAGGGTTCCCCCAGACCCGTGAGGATGAG
>NW_009603612.1:0-4311 GCF_000690535.1 Cariama cristata
AGGTCTTTAAAAGGCACAAAAGCATTACAATTTAGCCAATGCCTTTTGAACAGGGAGACAAGACCGTAGCCCTTGTAATTCCACAAGGACCCGTCTCCTCTAAGCTCAGCTGCACCGGCAGTAAGGAGCACCAGCAGGTTCAGCGAGGTGCAGAAGGCACACGTAGCACCGGATTTCATTACACAGCTCAGGTCCGCTGCGAGCTGTAACTCCCTGTAACCTTTTCCGAGGGCTGGTTCTCAGCAGAGGAGCCTCTCGCAAGGCTATGCAGTGCACGGTCCAAGGGTCTCCGAGCTCCTCCAGGCAGCCCAGCCAACTCATAAGGCAGAGAACATGTGTCACCACGGGAGGTTAATCAGCCCTCGGCTGCACCTCCAAACCCCTCCTGCCCAGGTCGCTCCCCTTCCCTGCGTGCCACCGGAGGGGTGCTCCAGAGGACTTTCCTCTTGTTCCTTACTTCTTTGCAATTTCCTGCTAAATCACAATTTGCAGTTCAGAGCGTAACTGCGACAACCCGCCCCGGCGCGCAGAGCCACCCTAGGACTCAGGAGAGCCCACGCCGCACACCCTGCTGCCTGCTGCTAGTAGACCGTTCCTCCATGCGTCTCCTCCTGCTGACCTCCTCCTCCTCCTCCTGCTCTCTGCACTCCGGTTACTTCTTCCACATAAATCATCTCAATCCTCATGCCAGAGCCATTGCTGAAGACTAGTGCCCAGCGGGTATCATCGCTGTTGTCTCCAAAAAGGCACCCTCCTCCTCGGGTAGCTCCCCTGTGAAGGAGCAAGCAGAGTACACAGCAGACGCTCACCACCCTTCGCTCTCGTGCTTCCCGGGGGTCTGCGCGCGTTCCCCTCCTTGGTCGGGATGGTTTGTGCGCTGAGCTGGGGCAGCACCGATGTACCGCAGGGATGCGGCAAGGCATCCCTGCCGCTCATCACCCCCCTCGCCTCTGCCACCAGGGAGCCCAACGTGGATCCTAAGCCCTCGGCAGCTCAGGTAGATACTGGGTCAGCAGCGTGATGTAGGAAACGAACCTCTCGCTGGGTCTGGGTTAGGCGTCAGGCAGAGATTTACAGCCCACTCACCTCCTGCGGCTGCTCCAAACCCTCAGCCAGTCATCCCATCCTCTGTGCATCACTTCTCCCTTCCCTACGGCACAACCGCTCCTCGAGGTGTCCGAAGATTTACGCTTACAGGTACACAAAGAGATAGCAGCTCCAAGAAAGGCTGCTCCTCTGTATTTCATGCCTTGGAGCTTGTCGTGCCATGTTTGGCTGGTGCCCTATCATCCCGCAGGGCTTGAAGCGGTGGCAAGGACATCACGTGGGATTGGGATGCCGAGGGTTAGATCAACAGCTCCTTTCCTTCCCCAAAACCTTCCAACATCCTTTCTTCTCTACCCCGCAGAGAAAGCGCTCAAAGGCTTCCTTGCCCTGACCTCAGGCGAAGCACTCCTCTCCTGCAGGAGCCGCAACAGCAGAGCAAAAGCAGCCACCAGCTTTGGTTCAGGACGGCCCAAGCTCAGGCGGTCTCGGGCAATTCTTCATTCGAGATCTGCTCCACAGGCAACAACGCTGGGAGCCAAGCCCGCTCTGCAAAATCTGACCTCTCGCCCCAGGGGAAAGCGGCCAAAGCCGCAGTCAGGAAAGGGGTCTCTGGGAACCCAGAGCCCCCCGACCGCCCAGGGCAAGCACCCAGCTGCCCGGGGTTCCCGGGACCCGAGGGTCGGAGCCATCCAAAGGGCTGCCCGCAAGCATGGCCCCGGCGGCTCCCCAGGGACACCTGCGCTCGCTGTTCACAGGCAGTTTATTTACTTGTTGTAGTCCCTTCTTTTGGTGTGTGTGCATGCGTGTGCGAGATTGTCTCCAACGTGACTCTGCATTATTGGGGCTATAATGAGTCCTTGTTAAAGTGGATTTGATGGAATAATTATATTCCAAAAAAACCTGCAGGAAAGCGCTCTCCCCTCTTAAAGGGCAGGATCATCAAACGTTCTCGCCACATTATTTGCAGTCACACCTTCTGCTGCATCTGCTCCTTTTAAAATCTCTAACTCCAATCTGATCTGAATATATAAATCTGAATTATCACAGCAAAAGGAGATGTGCTCACACCTTTTTTTATCTGTTGCCATGGCGATTAGATAAAATTCACGCCAAGTCTCTGGGGAAGGATGAAATGATTTCAGACAGAATCTCACCCCACTTGGTGAGAATAACGCCTGGAGCTACTTCCCTCTGTAACAGGTCTGGGCACATGTCGCAGCCAGGGAGGGTGGCAAGGGCTGGGGGAGAAGCCAGGACACCTTTCGAGACCTCAGGATCGACAAGGGAAAAGGTTTTGCAGCACCCCCAGACAGGGTAGGGGAGGACAACGCTCGTTTAAATCACATCAGGCCGCTCCACGCTGCGAGTCACCCCGTCCCAGGCAGAACCTACAGATTTAATTGAAAAGGCCAATTCTTCGCCAGCCTTTTGCCCAATGGTCACAGCTTTCATCTCGGAGCTGTCTGTGCGGATCGTTCTGTGCGCACGCCAGGAGGGAGCGGGGCCGGAGACGGCAGCAGGTCGAGCTCCCTCCTCTCCCGGGGGAAGCGGTGGGGTCACAGCCACCGGCCCCGTCCCGCGCCGGGGCAGCAGGGTGGCCTCGTGCCCGACACGCTCAGACCCGCGGGCTGCTTGCTCCCAGGCACCTCGCTTTAAACCAGATGGGGTTATTCCGCATTCAGGCAAAACCAAATAAAAACGCTAACAGCCGGTGACGATCCTCAGAAACTTCTCTCCTGTCCCCAAACCATCTCAGTGAAGATAAACAGAGAAACAAGGACCGCCTTCCGCCTCGCCGCATTTATTCTGTTACCGGAGAAAAGCTGGAAGCTGGGACAAGAGATTGATGTGCCCCAGAACAAGTCTATTGATACGAGGACAATGCTGAATTATCCAGGTCCTGGCTCTTCTGCCCCTTGGATCACCCCTCCGTGCTCCCTGGCACACAGCACCCCGGCCGCGTTCTCGCTGCGCCCGTAAATCCTCACCGGGCAGGGGTTTACTGGCCGGTAGCCTCACGCTGCATCCCTAGACTCACCGCGTCTTGAGATGGATTGCAGCAGAGTTTGTGTACGGTTACGCTTCTACTATTTTAGAGAAAAACGTAACGGGTGGCAGACGTTGCAAGGTACAGCAGAGGAGAGCGTACATCATCGGGGTGAAGGGCCACATTTAACCACCAGAAAGCTGCTGCAGTTTTACTTCCCACATCACTAAACAGTTGCTGAGATGAGTTTAAGAATCCCATCAGCAGCCTTGGGCACTGCAGAGGATGGGACAGAAAGGGCTACTCGTGTAAAATCAAGCTCATAGCTGAGCCATGCAAACAGATTAGCTTAGACTTTTGTGAAACTCCTAAAAGGCTCAACCAAGAACATACACAAAAACATATCTAAAACTTCACAGAACTCCAGGTTTTTTTCAGTTCCATCCATCTGGCAAGCTTTACGTTTTGCTTTCCAAAGAAAGGACTTTGTGGATATGCAATGACTAAGTACATCCAAGTATCTGTAGCCCTCAGAGGATATGCATTAGGCTGGCTGAGAAAAACAGCATCCTCAGAAGTGTCTGTACCTTGAGAAGCGCTGTATTTAGATTTTTTTCCAACGCGATCTATCAAGTACACGACACTGGAGCATCAAATAGCAACTCAGCTCCAGCTTTGCCAGTCCAGTAATGCTTACTGCCTCCAAAGTCATGGCTCTCCTGTGCCACCCTCACGAGTCACCGGCTACCAACAGGCTAGGCAAGACAGGACGGCTGACACCACCAGCTTTCCCTCGCAGTCAACGCAATGCCCCTACAGCCGCGAGGAGACCACTTTTGTTCTCCAGGGACACCCCGGAGAGCCAGCCCGGCAACGTTAGACCCACGCACCCAAGATGACACCCACATCCCAGCCGAGCACGAAACCTCCCAAAGGCGAACCCCGTCGCGCTCTCGGGATGCGCCGGCGCAGATGCACACTGATGGCCAAAGGACCGGAGCCCAGCGGCAGCAGGCAGCCACCCCCGGGGCCATCCTGCCCACCCGGGGCCGCGTTCCCGGCAGTGCGAGGGGTACAGCCCGGACCGGTGACACACTTGTGCCGAGAAAGGCAAACCTGGATACATCTACGTCAGCGAGCCAGCCAAGGAAGGGCTTGGGTGTAAGTGTACAGGCACACGTGCGCGCACAGGGTTACGAAAGGCAAGCAGCACGAAAACGAGCACATTGCAACAGCCGAGGAGGGGCTGACAATTGCTCAAAAATCCACACTTTTTA
>NW_009603612.1:4447-6314 GCF_000690535.1 Cariama cristata
CCGCCTAGTTACGGCCGCGCAGTGCCCGAAGGGAGGCCAAGTCAGTGCCGCGGATTTCCATTTCTCCGTCGCAACAGCCAGACCACAGCGACGAAAGCAGCTTCAGCCGCACGTGCAGCACAGCTCCTCCACGACAAATCAAAGCCCTGCATCTGCCTGCGAGACTCTTCAAATTACCCAGCCTGGTGATAGTGCTTTAAAAATAAATAATACAAAAAAAAAAAATAGGCTGTTTACCCCATTGAGTTCTTAAAAGCAGTTTTTAGCAGGAGTTTTTCCCCCTTCCCCTACAGAAAAAGGGAGAGGGGTCTGCAAAACGTTCTGCTCGACCGCCGTCGTGTGTCATCCCCCCCGGTTCAATACATATCAAGGTCCATCACCAGCAGCAGAGTCGGAAATCACAGCCTGGGTGTGAAGCGCGATCTTACGCCGAGCCCCCGCCGCCGTAAGCACTGCTGCTTTACCCCCGGTACGCGCTGGCCCACACCGAACGCCACAGTCCTGCGTGTTTGCGACACGGCTGAGAACGAAAGGCAAGATTGATTTTGATGTGAGCACCAGCAACGTAAATGGGTTTTTGAAAACCCTGTAATTTCTCTGCAACCCTTGACTTCAGTAAACACACATTTTTAGACTACAGCACAGTTAGGTAGGCATTAAACAAAAATGAGCTGCACTAATGATGATTTATGTGCAGGATAACCTTCCATAAAGAATTTATCTTTGATTTTGGGGTAAGTTACGGCCTTGCCAAGTTAACCAACTAACGCAACTCGCCACCCAAGCCCCCACCCACAGCAGGGCCACACAGACACAGCAATTGCTGTGAGATCTCTTCGAACACAGACCCGCTGGGTGCTCCTGAAAAGAAACACTTGCCAGGGACTCCGATGGAAAAAAAGGCCAAGCAGAGGCACCCTCTCCAAGGGGAGCACTCCCGGGCTGGGAAGAGCCGCAGCAACCGGCTCCGCACACCCGAGGCTCCCTGTGCCGTGGGGGATGCTGCCGCCCATGTCCCACCACACGAGCACTGGGACACGGCAGGGACCCCCACAGGGACAGACGGAGGGTTTCACCCCGGCACCTCCGCAGTACAGCAGACACCAGCCCAGCCCCACGGAGGTCCTTCACCCATCAGCGAACCACCATCAAAAGAGCAGCAAGTCTTCTTGGGAAAAGACACTTGTCCAAGGCCCAGCAGCAGGGGTTGGGAGCCCCGTAATCCCCGTGAAGCACAAAGAGAACCCGAGGATGCTCACTGAAGGGCCACCTGGCCCACGAGCAGAGCCGCAGGCCTGAGCTCGCGAGAACAGCATCCCCAGGGCAAACACACCCTCGCTCCCCCGATTTCTGAGCTACAAAATATTTTGGTTTGGTGGCGGAAAACTAGGGACACCAAGGAAAGCAGGCATTCACTGTGAAAACGGTCATTTAAAGAGAGCTTTCTGCCACAGAGAGGCCTGGACGGCGGTTTTCCCTGCTCCTGCGCCTTAGGACGGTTCATCCCCCGCTGCACCAAGATGCGCTGGGAAGACGGAGGGTCTGCTGTAGGAAGCAGGAGAGGGAAGTTTCGGGACAGGCAGTGAATTCGGCACACTCGGGTTGTGTAAGAAGGCCACGTTATACAGTCAGCTCTGTAAAGGCGGCTCGGATGCAGTTCTGAAAGAGCGGCGGTACTTCCACACACCTTTTCTTTTCGTAGGCTGACCGGCGGAGAGCCGCGCAGCGCTGCGTCTGCACAACTGCTCGGTCTCACAATTCAGAGAGCGTACCTGCGACCGAAGGGAGCCATCGGGCCTCAGCACCACATTTTGGCTTTTCTCAGCCTTCATGCCGTTCACTCCAAACGGCAGGGGGGCCCCCCCCC
>NW_009603612.1:6345-7344 GCF_000690535.1 Cariama cristata
CCCCTCCTCATCTTCCTCGCTCAGAATTAGGACAGAAGCAGAGGTTCACCAGAGGTCAAGAAAAGACCATGCTTTTGGTAACAGCAAAGCCAGTTTTAGCTCTAACACAAAAGCAATAAAAAGAAAATAAGCTTCAGGCAGATACTATATTTGTAATCCAACGGCAAAACATGTTTGCTTGTGTTGACTCTGCACTGTAACACAATTTATATGTTCTGTCTTTAGGGTAATTATTGCTTTAGAATGTTAAAATCGTTCCACTCTAATTAAATCATCATATTAAAAAATCCACTGCCACAGCAAACTCGAGAACAAGTCTGGTTAAGATCACGCAAGAGCACGGATGCTCGGTTGACAAACTTGCTGCCAAGCAAACCAGCCAGGCTCTGCAAACAAGGCTTTTCTGAATGCCAGCCGGCCTCCAGGGAAGCCTGCCCAAACGCCCTTTTCAACAGGCCTCTCGGACCACCCGGGGGTCCCTCACCCACTAAAACAAAGCGGACGTTGCCGCAGTACCCCAAAATACCTTGAAGTGCCAGGAGCTCCCTACACAGGCTCAAGGAGGCCATGTGTAAGCGAGAACATCCCTTTCCAGGTAACAGGCTGCCGCGGACCCGGGCTGGCCGCCAATCAACGCAAGCTCATCGCTCCGAACGCTCGGCCGGGGAAGACCATGTTGCTGAGGCGAAGAATTTCACGTCGTATTTCACCCCAAGACTGTCAGAAAGGGGTCAGTGCTGGGGAGGAGAGGCTCTGCGGACTCAGGTCCTGACCGTGAGAAGGCAGTTGGCTCCCGGCCCCCGGTGCCGCAAACCGCAACGGGCTCTGCGCCAGCAAGGGCACAGCCTCGGTCGGGAGGGGTGCCCGCGCTCCCCGGTCCCTCTTTCAGCCCGGCTCCCCTGCCACGCAGGGGGCTGCAGGCAGACCCTGTCGATGCATCGCGGGGTCCGTCGCTCACCGGCACAAGCCCCGGAGCACTGCTTCCCTTCGTGCCCGCCT
>NW_009603613.1:0-15926 GCF_000690535.1 Cariama cristata
ATTTTTGCCGTCTGCCGTTCGTGTAACCCTCGCAGCACCGCTTTCCGAGGCCTCTGCCGGGGTGGGAGAGGGGCTGACAGCGCATCTTCGGCAGCCGTTCCCCCCGCCGCCTGCTTACCGACCGTAGCGGACCGTCATGACCTTGTCCTCACAACTAACCACAAATACCACTGCTTACACGTAGCGCTGCTCGCTCTTTTTGCTCTCTCTGCTCACAGCATGACCACGCTTGCCGTGATGTTCGTTGCCGTCTTAGCCTAAATGGAATTTGTCCAGTGTAAAAAAAAATAAACAAAAAGCCAGACCTTTAGGATTTACCATGCATTGCAAAATTTTTCTGGTGCATGGCTTACGTGGTGAAGAGTTTGTGAGTCTCTGAACCCACTGGGTGGGTACCTCCGCTGTCAAATTTAGGCTCTTCCCTCCTATGATACCATTCAGGTGGTATCTCTGAGGGGAACATCTGACTTGCTGTGGTCACCCTGGGACACATCCCGGTGGCACACAAGAGCTAGGATCTGGTCAGGCTTTTCTCACCTTGTCCGTGGGCAGAGACTTTTTTCCAACAGCATCTCCCGCTGTCGTGCAACATGGGAAATTTTTTATATTTGCCATTTGTAGACTTTCTGGTAGATATGCAGATACTGGTGCGATATTTGCCCGAGCAGATGGCAGTGAGGAATACCTGAGCTTGCTTTTCTCAGCAAGCTTTTATGGATCCTTTAGAAGCAGTCCATGATCCGACAAGAAATTACAGAGCAGAGCTTAAAAACCACCTTATTACAAACAAAAATTCCTAAACCTATGGGGCAAAACACACAGCCTTGTCCTTGCAATCCACGTTACAGGCAAAGGAAAATCAATCTTCTGCTTTGCTTTCATGAAGAAGGGCAGTGTCGGCTCTCTGCCGTAACCCTTGTTTGGACCCAAAAATCACAGAAACAACCATATTGCAGCCCACGGTGACGCGTCCCAGTGGCAAGAGAGTTCCTCTAGAGGAGTCGCATGGCCACCAGAGAGCTGTGTGAGAAAGCGAGTGGAGGGAACACCTCCGCACGCCCCTGTTGAAGATGACAGAGGGTGGCTTCGTGCTTCAGCGCAGTGAAGAAGAGGAGCCCTGCGGGAGTCTTTCCTATTGCACTGGGTTTAAAACATGATGTAGAGGCTAGGTGGGAGCAGCCACAGCAGACTAGGCTGAGAAGATGCTTCTGGCAGCCGGTGATGCTGGGGACACCTCCACGCCGGGACAGCTGGTGGAGACAAGCTGAAAGGAGGCTTTGAGCCGGCGTTGGGCTGAGGATGGCCAGCGTGGGTGGCAGGATGGGTAGCAGCGTAGCAGGATGGTTTCTGCAGGGTCCATGGTACGGCTGCTGGCACCGGTGATGAGGCTTTTGTTCTCTGCGGGGCCGAGGATGCCTGGTGCGGGTGGGAAGGCGGGTGCAAGGCTATACATACAGGCTGCATACAGGAACACCGGGAGCTGTGAATGTGCGTGGTGAAAGGACTGTGAAGGGCCCTCACGTCATAGCGGTGCTGAGAATGGCTGGTTTGTGTGGACAGGTAGGAGCGAGAGTGAAGAGACCTTTGCTTTGCAGTGACAGCACCAGAGAAAGCCACAGCATGGACATATGCTCTTAGACATTTTGCTAAGGATTGGAGCAACCTCTTCCCAGCCCTGGCCCCTGTACAGCTCTGTCAAGCAACTTCAGGCTTGGCTTGAGGCCTCCTCTGCCGTTCCCTCTCTGGGACCTCTTCCTCCCTCCCATGCCAGCCTTTCCAACCCCCATCCCAAACCCACCGCACTTCCCCTTACTAGCAGCACTGCCATCCCATGCTCTGGCATTCTGCACATGTATTTTAAGTGGAACCGGCTGTTGTCCTGGAGGTGACAACCCCTGCCAGCCATGTGACATGCTAGGTGACAGGCAGACTGCCAAACTCAGGACATCTGTGATTTTCTTCCCTCTTCCCTTCTGCCCAGCCAGCCCTGACGCTTTCCACCTGGCTCAGGGCCATCCAGAAAAGAGCTGACACTGCCTAGACTCAAATAGTCTTCAGGAAAGTTGTGCCTCTGTCTGCTCCTGGGTCTTCACCTTCCCTCCCCGTCCCCTCCAGGGGAAGGTAAAACGACAGCTTCTCAACAGGACACAAAAGCACATTGATGAGGAGGTGTGAGGGCTTGGGAGAGGAAGGAAACAGCTTGGAGAAGAGGAAGATTCAAGTACTCGGAGAAATGAAGGAGAGACAGAAAGGGTCGAGAGCAGAGAAAGTGAGAGAGAGAAAGAAAGGAAGGAAGCAAGCTCTGGAAGGCTAAAAGGGAATGAGGAAAAGGGCGCAGAAGAGGAGGACATGGAAGCTGGGAGGGCAGCAGAAGGGCAGAGGAGCAGCACAAGCTGAGACTGCTGGAGGAGCAAATGCAGCCTCTTCAGTGAGGAGGAGGAGGTATCTCTTGTGTTCCCACCATCGGTGGAGACCCAGGGAGACACCCTGGCCCCGTGCTTCTCAATCCACGGCTCTTTGCATTCTTCCAACATTCTGAGGGCCCTGTGCCAAGCAGGGCTGTCCCTGGGGGAGCTCCCGGCAGGGACCCCGGTGGCACCATCTTCCCTGCGCTCCCACGGCAGAGGGGCCGTGTGGTGGGGGAAGGGTTTGGCCAGGATCTGCTCAGTGCTGGTGGAGAGAGACCGCTGCAGCGAGGGGTGAGGGGGGTTGACCTCAGGGACAGCTTGGCCTGATCTGCACAGGATCAAAAGCCTGTGACACAAGCATGGCTTTTGATCTTAGCGCTGGGCAGGGAAAATGCACTCTCTGCAGCAGCAACATGTTCTTTTCCTCTGGATTTTGCTTCCTTTGGAAAATAGAGCTGTTTTCCCCAAGTACTTTGATGCTTCTCAAATAGATGCTACAGCCCAAGAACTAATTCTGTCTCCTCCCACCGGTCACTTCCCCTGAACCACAAAACATGTCAGTCTGTCACTTCTCCCATCTAGCCACTTCCAAGCTGCCATTTCCCCTTGGGAAGCCACAGCAAGACATGGCGATAAAATGCTGGGCCACCACATCCTCAGACCAAGCAGCTGCCTTCGCACCCACTGAGGACCAAAGAGAAATCTCTGCTGCCGTCACTTGAAGACACTGCATGCACTGACTCCACCATCTCTCCTGGAGTCTCTCCTTGCCATGTCCCCCAGTGATAAAAACAGGACCACGGCATGCCCCACACCTCCCACCTCTGAAGCCCTTCTGCCCCCAGAAATCCTTCCCCCTCATCCCTGTTTCCCCCAGGGAAGACACACAGCTGAGACACAGAAACGAGGGAAAGGAAGATGACAGACAGTCCGCTGGGCAAAAATCAAACCGAGAATGAGGACACTCTGGGAAGGACGGGGGAGATGCCTTTGGTCCCTCTCTGGCACATAGGTAGGCACACGCGCACACACACACACACACTCACACTCGCATCATCTCATGCACACGGAGGATGCGCCACATGCTTCAGAGACAGGCCTGTGAGAGAGTCAAGGGTAGCAGGGGTGGGTTGTCACATCCAGAGACACCAGGTGACAGCGGGGGGGGGTGGTGTCATTCACAGGTTACTTTCATGGTTTTCCTCTGTTTCGACAGTCATGGGGGGCAGCCCTCCGTTGTCATTGAGCCGCTTGGCCCTGTAGGTCTCATAGTGGATGTTATGGGTCACTTCTTTTAGGTCCTGGAGGTGGGTCCTGCAGGGGACAAAGTGAAGATGGGGTTGGAAAGAGGAAGCAGTAACCAATATCCGCGCGGTCAGCATTAATCTTCTGATGATCATTTTATTCCCTGAGATAAATGGAAGATTTCTTTACTCAGGCTGGCTAACAAGCGTGCCCCTCTTTCTGCATGGTTGGTATGGGTGCTGACATACACAACCCAGAGCTGCAGCATCAGCATTCGAGAACACCTAGGCAGGATGCAAGATACGCGCTGAAATCCCTGGCTGTGCTTGCCAGTCTCCTGCCCCTCTCAGACCTGTGCCGATGGGACAGCTCCTGCCCTCCCACTGTGTCAGAGCAGACATGGACTTATCTCCTCTGAAGCGGTGATGAGACAAGGAAGCACCAGGAGGGTGTATCAGGTCCACTGCCGACCGCGACCTGCAGAGCACTGCTGTGAGCATCGTCCCTAACCTCTGTAGAGAGCCTGCAGGCTTGGATTGCTATGTGCGTCATGATGATCACTTGGGTAGGATGTTTTTACTGGAAGACTTAGGGAAAGCACGTCAGCTGCAGAAGGTATCGCAGAACAAAAAGAGGGCAGTAGGGTGATGTCAAAGCATTGTTCCTGGCCAAGCGTCTCAATACCCACAGGCGGCATGAGCCGGAGGGCTCTGGCTTTGAAGTGTGTTTCCCTTATTTTCCTCTTTTTGGTGTTATTTGAAAACCTTATTGTATTTACAGGGAACAGAGGTGACCCTGGATCTGCAGCTCCTCTACAGAATTTGGGGCAGATACCACTTGTGCTGAGACAACTTCATGAAACAGAGTAGAAATAAGACAGGACAATGAAAGCTGAATGAGAGATGGAGCTTTTCACTTCCAGGTCATATGTTCCAGCACATCCCTCAACCTGGTAGGACACATGGTCTAGGATGTGGTAGTGGCCTCTTTCTCACTGACTCCAGCCCAGACCTGTTGTCAGCAACAAATAGAGGTTGTTGCAACCTGATATCCTCAATGGGCTGTAAGGAGGGTGGTAGTACCCTGCTTTTCTCCAGGTGTCCAGCTCGTACGTGAAAACTAGAGCCTACTTGACATAGTTGTCATGTCACTAAGAGAGGCACTAGAGTATCTACCCCTTAACTCAGCCCAACCCTACACCACATAAGCTTTCACTGCCTGAAATGTACTTTATTTTCTTTTCCACAGGGGCTATTTCATGCTAAGAAGGTCTCAGGAAGACTCCGTGCTCATCAAGAGCAAACTGATGCATGACGATGGCCTTACCTGATGACAAAATCTCTAAGTAGGGCAAATTCACAGTGAGTGAGGTTTTCCACTGAAAAGAAAGCAAATAATTGTTACATTTGATTTTTTTCAACAACCCCTTTGTGGTTACAGAGTGTGGGACCAGCCATGGGGCAGGTTCCAGGTGAGCAGAGCCTGCATGCTTCAGAAAGGGCAGACGGTTGTCTGAACGCCACGCTGTCAGGCATTGAGGAGACGCGCTAAGAGGTGCCGGGCAGTCACATGTGAATTTTCATTTGAAAACCAAGGCAACCTCAGGAGCTCAGCTTCACACACCGTGGGGTTTGGAGCGGCTCCAGCTTCTTCCAGTCGGCGGTAGTGGTACCGCATTGACCATGGCAGTTCCCTCCCAGCAGAGCTATTTGAGAATTCTCCTCTTGCTTGGTTTCAAAACGTTTATCGCAAAAGGGGTGGGGAGGTAGCCGTGGGATATGGTATCTGGACCCTGTTAGTGGGGCCTGCAGAGATACTTTCAGCTCCTAGAAGCAAGGGGTTTTTTACCTTCAATGATGCCCCAAGGTGTTTTCCTGCCCAGGACTCTTTTGCCATTCACTTGGTACTCCTTGTCGCTGCCCACGACTGCGAAGGGCATGCTTTCCTGCTGGGGAGAGACATGTGGAGAGACCTATTGAACCCATCCCAAAGAAGAGCACCATCGCTGTTCCCCATCCACCTTTCCTCCTCTCAGCTCACCAAACACAAGGCCTTCTGCAAGGGAAGAGGTTCTCCAGGGCAACACCTCACTGGCTGTCCTCTTCACCCGTCAGTGCTATCCCTAGCATTTTGGGCCCTGGCTTTATAGGTGTCCTCACACCCCCCGAGTTTGGTGGGTTGCTTGCAGCAGTGCCAAGGGCTCTGGACTGGGGGGCAGAGCTTTTCTTCACCCATCTCCAGCATTTCTGAAGAGGGGGATGACCAGAGAAGAAGTACCTTGGTGTAACCAGGAGAGGGTCTGTCAGCCCAGGGCTTCTCATATGGATAGCTGGCGGTGAGTATTTCTCACCAGGTTTGTAGCTCATCACCAGAAGAAGGAGAGGACTCAAAATAATCGTCCCCAACAAGACACATGAACATTCAACAAGTTTAGTGGCTGAAATGGTTGCACTGAGGAAGGCCAGAAATGGGGTAGGGGTGCAGCTTTCCTGGGAAGTGGGACAGTAGGGCAGGCTATTGGGGACCCAGATATCTCTAAGCACAGGGAGAAACCATCCGTTTCCAGAGCACAGGGTGCAGGAGACCCTGCTATCCATAAGGTTGTGCAGATGTTCATAGATTTACTCTGCTTTATAGATGTCCCTGGGCCTGGGAAGGGACCGCAATTACCACCGGGGTGGAGATTAACAAGCAGTTTATTTCTTACGTGTGAGACTATCCAAACCTAGAGCAGTGATGCTGACGTGCGGAACAAAATGTGGTGCCCTCCTCAAAACCAGTAAGTTTGGAGAAGAAGGAAAACCCATCTCCAGAATGTGTGATGTATTGCCAAATGGGAAATGATTAATTAAGGTGGGGAAGGTGGGAAATTCTGTTGGGGCTGCAACAGCTGGGGGAGTTGAAAGGGCAAGTGTGAGGCTGCAGTGCGAGTCTCCTGGAGTTTCTTGAGGACTGCCATGGAGGCCAATCTATTTTCATTAGTGGCCTAGCCACAAAAATGATGAGTGGGAGAATTGAATGCACTAGCATCACAAGGCCAAGAGGTGTTGTCACTACAAAGGCAGACTGGGTTATTATCCAGGAAGATGCAAGTTTGAGGCACAAAAAGCAGCATTTAGGGAATAACATCAAGAATTTCTGCTATGACTTCAGAGCTCATGAACAAGCAGCGACTGAAGGAGTGGAAGGACGTCATGTGCTGGTTGGTCACAAGATAACCACGAGCCACCAGTGTGATGCAATTGTTTAAAAATTGTTTAAAATACAGGCTACCTAGGGAAGTGGTAGAGTCACCATCCCTGGAGGCATTTAAAAGACGTGTAGATGTGGGGCTTATGGACAGGGGTTAGTGGCGGACTTGGCCATGCTAGGTTTATGGTTGGACTCAATGATCTTGAAGGTCCTTTCCAACCTACATGATTCTGTGATTCTATGATTCTATGAAAAAGCACATGTGGTCCATGGGCTTAGCAGTTCTGATCTCAGAAGAGACAGGGGAGCATGGGGTACCAGCACCAGTGCTAGAAAATCAAATCAAACTGGAGCAGGCACAGACAAAAGTAAGTAGGAGCGTGGACTACTGAGGAATGGGAACCTCATCCAAAGGAGCTTCTCTCCTTTAGCTGACCAGAAGGTCAGCAAAGGATAATGTTGTTCTCTATGAATGCCTTGTGTGGTGGAGGGGACCACTAGGTAGGAGAACTGCTTGAGTCAGTGTTGGCACAAGAACACAGATATAACAACCTGGGTACAACCTGGCCATGAACAAACACAGGCTGGAAATTAGGAGACGGTTTCTAACACTTTGAGAAAGGAAGGATGGGACAAGCCTTCTGACAGGGGCTGGGGGAGCAAAGAACTGGACTGCTTTTCAGGTTGAGTTTGGTCAGCGGATGAGAGGGCTCATGGGGCAGTTGTTTGGGACAGAGGCTGGAGATCAGCCACGCACCAGGCCCCTTTGGTTCTTAACGGTGGCCAAATGGAGCATTCAGCAAGAGGAGGTGAAACATAGTCCTTCCTCACTCAGCCTTCATAGCACCCTGTAGTAACCACAGGGACAAATTAAGCTGGGAAGGAGGAATGATCAGCCCTTATATCCATCTTTCATTCAGGGACCATGAAGCACTTAAAACCTTCTAGTGATGCATGTCTGTTTTACAGTCATTAAATATAACAAGCCCTCATCCCCCCTTCCCCTCTCACAATAAAATGTTTCCTACCCTGATTTTGTCGTTCTCTGTTTTATCCTCCAAGTCCTCATCGAATTCTTTCTGGGGGTAAAACTCGATCCCATTTACTTCTAGCTCTTTGCGCACCTGGGCAGAGAGACATTTTGGAGCACAAAGCAACACAAACCCGAAGAGAAGGCAGGCGCGACGGCCGGGCAAACACATCTGGGACATCCTTCCAGCAGGCAAGGGCTGGAGGGATCGTCCCCAGGGAAGCGTGCAGCAAAGTGAGGACACACGGCAGCCACGATGAGTCTTTCTTCCCCAGCCCTGGTTACTTGTCTGGCTCTGCCGTTCCCGTGACAGAGCATATCACGAGATGTCACAAGGATACACACATTTCTTCCCCCTCTAACAGGTGCCCTCAGGGCCATAATCAGCTGCACCTGCAGGACTTGCCCACCAACCCAGCGCTGGGCTCTGTGCGTGCCCTGTGGACTGTGCTGCAATCCCAGGAAGAAGGATACCGCTCCCTTCTTCCACCTCTAAGCTGGGACAGGGAAGGATCCCATGCAGGAGCGGCGATACTCACTCTTTGTTTGAATTCGATCTTCTCCTCCAAGGTCATGGTGTCAGCCTTGGCAATAACCGGGATGATGTTCACTACCTTGCTGAGATGTTTCATGAACTCCAGGTCCAAAGGCCGCAGGCTGCAGCCCAAGAGGGAACAACATGGAAGGGGTCACTTTACCCTTCTCGCCTTTCGTCCTAGTGACTCTCCCAGCATTAGGGCATCAATGAAACCTCCCTTGTATGTACCCCGCTTGCTGCCACTATGCTCTCATCTCCTTCTTCTCATCCATTCTGCCCTCTCCCAAAAACCACAGTGACGTTTCTCCTGCCCTTGTTATCCTAGACCTTTTCAAGCCCCGCAGCACCCAAAGTGAAGCTAAACAGTGGCAAAGCCCGCAGGCAGGACCCTTGGGTCCGTGGCTGAGACGGAGCAGTGCAGGGTATATGGCTGGTACAGAGGCACCAGGGGCTTGAGGAAAGACAAGGGACTGTGTACGTACGAGTGGCCCGTGGGGGAGATGAAGTAGAGGCAACAGTGCACTCGCGTGTCTGGAATTCGTTTCTTCCTTGCAATATTCACCTCTTCTTTCAAAAACTTTTCATATTGCTCGTTGATGTATTTCTCAATAGGCTCCCAGCTGTTAAGGTGGGAGAGAGAGATGAAAAGACAGGTACAGACCTCCTCATGTTCCTGCCCACAATGTTCCTGGCTCTGACAGCAGCAAAGCAGGCTCAGGCGTAAAAAATATCCACCACAAGCATCTCACCATCAGCAGAGGTGTTTCAGGCACTCTGTTCTGGGCACGGAAATAGGCACTCGCTATGTAAGATGTGCCTACCCATGAGCATACTCACAGACCCATGGTGTTCCCAATCCCACGCTCCCATTACCAGGCCTGACTGCAATAGGATCCCAGGTGCTTTCCGGGCCAAGGAGATGAGAGTCGTTCCATATACCATCTTAACTCCAGCCCTATCAGCGACACAAGGCCTTGACCATGTCAAACTCACCAGTTCTCATTGTTGATCTGGTCCCCAAATCCCGGCGTGTCAATCACCGTCAGCTTCATTTTGACACCACCTTCTTCAATGACTGGGGAAGAAATTGCAAACAATCGTACGCCTCTCTATCATGAAACATGTCTCTGTGCCCTACAAGGGAACAGGAGCCCGCTGCCCTCATCCCTGCCCAGCAAGCATGACCAGGCCAGGCTGGCTCATGCCTCAACAGTTGTGACCCCCACTTGCATTTCTGACCCCAAATTTTGGTAACCTCTGCACCAAAGCCACCTTATACCATTCTGCCACAGGAAAATGGATTTGTGCTCAGTCTGTGGCCCAAAGGTAGAACCTACCTTACACAACTTGTCCTCCCTCCAACGCATCATCCTCAGTCTGAGGCGATGCTCATTGCTCCGCACCACTGAAGCTGTGCTGATGCTTTGCCACAAGGAGCTGCGCTCTAACAGGCTCGGGACGGGACCCGCCAACGCAATGTGAATAGGTTAGTAAGCGTCTGCAGGTGGGAATGACTTACAGCAAGGCTTGATCCACACATGCAGAATAATGTCTTGGCAGAAGAAATATCTATAACTCTTTTTCTACTCCTCCCTTTCGGCTGTGGCATCTGTGGCATTGCTGTTTAAGAAAAGCTTTGGCTGGGTCTGAGGCCATCTAAAACTGACACTTGTCCTTTAGCTTACCCTGGAGAAAGGGTTGCCCAATACCAAAGAACTGTTTGCATAGACTGCTGGGGTCTTCTGCAAGACTGTGCTGAAGCATGAGTGTTGCCTCCAGCCCAGCGGCCTGACTCTTACCATGCCCGATGGCTTTGATCTCCACCGTCTTGGGGATCTTCTCCTCCCGGTTCCAGCCTGAAGATTTGCGGCTCACCTGGGACTTGAAGAGGGTGTTCACCAACGTCGACTTTCCCAGTCCGCTCTGACCTGAGGATTGCAAAGAGGAGGCTGGTGAACATCTGCCACAGCCCGGCGACGACAGCAGGCCCAGGGGATGGAGCCAGGCTGGCAGGGGAAGGGGCTGTAGATGCCTCCTTGCCTTGTGCAGGCTCTCCTTTCCCCCACCGCAAGCACTGTCTGCTCCTTCATGCCCTCCCTGCAGGGCTTGCTCTCCCATCCATCCTCCTAGGACAGACCTTGGCCATGGTTCCCAGTTACCTCAGCCGATCCCTGCTTACCTACAACCATGATGTTGAAGTCGAAACCTGTCTTCATGGTTTTCTTGCGCATCTGCTCAATGATGGTGTCGATACCGATGTAGCCCAGCAAGTTGGCGTTAATGCCCATGGGTTTCATCGGTACGACTGGTTTTTGTCGTGGCTCTGGGACCAGCTCGGACATGGCTGCTTCGTTTTTGCTCTCCAATGGCCCTGCGTGGGGAGAAAGATTGAAAAAAATCATCACTGAGATGTAACGAGGACCTCCCTGCTGACCTGTCACAGGGGCTGAGGGCAATTTTGTGCATCCATTTCAAGGGCTACTGAGGATGACTGAACGGCAAGATTTTAGCAGTAAGGATCTTCATGGAGGAACATCTACTTGTGTTTCCAGCACACTCGTCTATGTATCACTCCAGATGAGGAGGGGAGAAGTGGGGTTTGTTGAGCAGGCAACGTATCGATGGCTACCTCCAAACAGCAGCAGCCGACCCAGTAAAGCTGGCTGGGCTCCTAATTGGGTGTCCAAAGCTCTGTGTGTGTCTCCTCATTTTTGTCTCCCAGTTCTCACCAGGATCACCAGTGTTTTGCCCCTCCAAGTACAGCATGAAGTTTGAAATGGAAGAGAATTTCAAAAATTATCAAGTCCCGGCACTGAAACCACGTTTGGGATTTACTTGACCGGAGCGGCTGCGCTGCTGGCCATGCTGTGCAGGCTGAGCTCCTCAGAGGAAGGCAGCGGTGGACGTGCAAAGCACGGCCACAACCTCTGCCCTTGCCCCCCACCCATAGATTGATGGGTTTTGTCACTCTCAAGAAACTAATCATCGTGATCTATAAGTTAATCATCGTGATCAATAAGCTAATCATCACCTTTCCCTCCTCACCTCCCCCTCGTCACTTCTTCCACGTAAAACAAACGGGCAAAAAGAAAGGCCCTGCGGGCTTTCCAGCCTCCCCGACTCTTTTTCGGGTGACAGCACAGGCTGCTTGGGGCGGGCCTCCGCCATTTATCTCCGTCTCTTGTCTCATTAGTGAGCAGCTCCCACCCGCTGGGAGGAAGCCGGAGGTTGGGAGAGGACGAGGCACGGCAGAAAAGCTGTAATTGGTGGGGAAGGGAGGCGTGAGGGATGAATCTAGAAAGGAAGATGAAGGAGATGGGAATCAAATACCTTTCATATACAACCAGCTGCAAACTAGAGCCTCTCCCACTCTAATTACTTGACCCCCCCATGCTTTGTCTTATTTTTCCAGAACAGGGGACTGCATGTGGTTTTGCTTGGTAAGCACTCCCCTTGTTTTGGATGCCACTTCAGTTCAAGTATCTCACACTAAATTACCCATTTCCATCATTTTGGCGGAGTTTTTCACTCCTCTCGGCAGAACCCGCTGGCTGCAGAGGAGGACGCGAGCAGCTGGGTGGGCGACTGCCATTTGGTGGGTGACACTTGCCTCTGGGAGAGGAAGATGACTCCAAAGTCACCGGGCTGGGGACACTGCCAGCACCAGTCCCGGGTCCCTGTGACAGCTCAGCCAGGCCAGGCAGAGACCAGGGTTGGGGAGAAGTCGGAGAGATTTTGTTCAAGGCCAGGGTTAGGCTGCGACAGGCTGCATGGCTGGCTGGTGACCCTGCCTAGCATTCCCACATCAAAGCTCCTGTGCAGACACAAGGGCTGCTCTACACAGTGAAAATTTTACATTTTATGTAAGCTTTATATAAGCTATTGTGCGCTGAGGGCAGAGCGTGTGGAAGGGCCACCCTGGGCAGGGAGAAGGGTGGCTCAGCCCAGCTCCTTTTACACTTGGGAAATCTTTTATGTTAAACGAGGAGAGGGGATCTTCCCTCCGTGTGAGAAGATGGGAGCACAGCCGCCCATGTACAGCGCTGTGGGTAACGTCTGAAGGTTCTCGTACCTCCTCCGTTCCACCTTCTCCGCAGGGGAGAGGTCTGCCAGAGGATGGTGTGTCCCCCCCGCTATTCCCCACTGAGCGAGGGCACTCGGAGCTATCATCATCCTCTCCTGAAGCAGCGAGCAGCACCTCGGGGGGACCAGAGCACAAGACAGACCGTTGGCTTGAGTCGGGCTGGCAATTCGGAGCACCTCATGCTGCCGGGCAGCTGCCGGAGGAGGAAGCCTGCCGAGCTGAGCGCTTCTCAGCTGCAGTCCGCTCTTACACCCGTCACAGCTCGTCTGTGCCTTTACTGGTGTAAAAGCATCCCCTGGGGCTCCTGTTGTCTTTTTCCAGCTTTCTCAAAGCTGCTGCCAGCCAGGAAAGCCCACTGCTCTGGCACAGCACAGCGGGTCAAGCCAGCCAGCTCTCCTGCACCCTGCTCTGCGCTCGTCCTCTCCCTGGCTGCCCCATGCCACCCGTACCATCGTCGCGTGGCCGTGCCGTGCCCTTCATCCTCCTGCGGCATCCTCCAGTGCGCACCCCACGCAGCCTTGCTCGCGTCCCACCTACCCCGAAGAGTGGGAGAAGAGAAAGTGAGACTGGGAATGATGAGGGGATGTGGGGTAGGGGGCTGTGGCCCCAGTGAGGCTCTTGGCTACTGCAGTAATGGGGGCAAGTAAACCCCGGAGGTGGACAGGGAAGAGGTCGAGGTGGGACAAAAGCCCAGCTGAGCAGGGGCATGGGATGGGTGCAGGACTTGGGTCCCATGGGCCGCGACCCCTTTGCTGCCCGGGCAGTAGCTTGTCCTCAGGGAGTCTGTTGCCCTCTCCTTTATTCCTTCAACTCCTTGTTCTTACACAGCGAGGAGGAAGGAGGGAAGTTGCTGGCAGCCAACCTCAAGGCTCACTAAGAGGTTCATAACTCATCCCTCCATCCCACCAAGGGACACTTTGTCCCAGAGCCAGCGGACGTTGCCAACTCTGCTGTGGCCATCGCAATTCGCGGCCGTCCCTTTGCAGGCTTCGCTGCTGGGGCCACGAGCTTGCAATGGCTGGAGCAGATATTTCAGAGTCAAGTTCCTGAGCACCTATAAAAAGCCCTGAGACCAGGAGAAAAGATCTCCAGAAGTCTCCTTAAATATTTCCTGGATTTTGTATCAGTGATGTTGCCCTGGGTGTTTTGATTTTGGACATTCAAGGTCTCAGGGTAGACAACCTCCCTTTCTCCTCGTGGTCGCTCTGTGCGGGGTGCCATCCCATACCATCTCACGCAGGGAAGCCCCCATTTTGCAAAGAGGTACCCAAAGGCTCAGCTTTCTGCACCCAGTTTTCCACCTCTTGACTCCCACAAAGGAATGCAAGGAGCCAACTGGGGAACAGCCTGCCGGGAAGGTCAGGGTGTGCAAAACGGGGGTACCCGAGCGATGAGGGGCACCTTGAGACATGAAACGTGTCTACCTGGTCTCCTGGGAATGGCTCCGTTTTACGTGTGGTAATGCGAATCCTGCTAGGAAGCCTCATTAGCTCAGACTGACTGGTCAAGGGGTGTCATTAGGCATCCTAGGCACATCCCGGAGCCCCTCCAGCTGGCGCCGATAATGAATACGTGATAGGGTTCTAGGGACGGTACGGCTGATAATGAACAGAGGGTTAGCCAAGGTTAACTGCTTACAACCGCGTTTTGCATCGCCACCCTTTTCCCTGCTGCTTTGTTCTGGGTGCGAAGCGAAGCACCCAGTGGGAGGTGGTCCAGGCTGGGCTGCCGGGGGATAATCTCTTGCTCACAGGAGATGCTCCACTCGGCTCCGGAGCAGGGAGAGGTGCCGCATCTGGGGCCAGGGCAGGCAGGGCCAGAAGGTCAACGGGTCCCAGCTAGCTCCTGCTTCTGACACCCCCCGATCCACCCCAAAACCTCTCCCTGGAAGGCCGGCGTACGTGGCCAGCAGCAGACACCACCACCCTTGATGTCCGCCTGCCTCTGCCGTTCGCAGGAGCTCGCTGGGGACACAGGTGGCCCTGCAGGTCCCTTAGGGCTCAGGTAGTGGGGCCGAACATCTCCTCTGTCCCGATAACCCAGATAGAGTCGCATCCCCTCCCCCTGCCTTCCCATCCTTTGTCTGAGTAGCAAGAGGGAGGGAGGGCTGCGAACAGTCGCTCACCACAACCCACAGCAAGGAAAGGCTGTTTAACCCCCCCGTAACACACGGACGGCCTCGCTGCGGCTCTCCTCCCATGTGGCACGAGGCCATCCCGCTCCGGCTGGAGCGATCCACACCCCCATCTCACTCCAGCCCCTTCCGCCCATGCGGCCCTGGACCCACGGTCCCACTCCCTGCAGACATGGAACCAGGAGGAGGGATGGGTTCGGAGCCTGAAGGCGGCTGCCAGGAGCCGGCCCTGGGCGGGTGATGCCAGGTCCCTAGGAAGGAAAGCAAGCAGCTGCTTCAGCAGCACAGCTTCCCTGGGGCTTGCAGGCATCGGGATCTGCTCCTTGCTTCAGATCTGCAGGAGCATCTCTCCACTGGAAAAATCTCTTTCTCCCTTCAGTTTCCGCGATGACCCCGGGGCATTTCTCCCAGCTGGGCACCGCAAAGGCCAACCGTGCCGGATGCACCGCCTGACCTCAGGGTGCAGAATAGAGCCATTCTTCTTACCACGTCTTTTTGCCTGACCTGAGGATCACCGGGCATTTTGAGTGAGGCAGGGAAGCTCATCCCAGCCCTTTGGGCTGCCGCAGCCTTCCCGGCAGCAACCTTTCCTTCCCCTCAGTGCTCTGCAGAGGGCTTGGGCAGGAGCCCGGCTCTGCCAGGGCCACAGTGAAATCGAGGGCAGCATGTGCCAAAGCCTCTCTGGAGATGCAGGAGCTGGAGGTGAAGGGGCTGGGCACGTCCCCCACCCAGCCATCACCGGGTTAGATGCTCGCCTCAGCCCCGGCCGTACCCTCGGCGATGCTCCCTGGCCGTGCTGTCCTTACCCCATACCCTGGCTCACCGCCTGGACGGCACGGCTATATCACAAGGCGAGAGGATGCTGAGCATCCCTGGACCAAGGTCCCTATGCCACCACAGCTGCCTGTCCCCCTGCCCACCCATGGGTGCCGGGGCTCCCTGCCCACCCACCGGCTCCTGCGCAGATGCCCAGGGAGCAGCACAGGACGTCCCCGCTGCCCCCGCACTCGCTGCCTGTCCCTGGCAAGGGACAATCCAGTCCCCAGCAGCTTGTGGGCTTTCCCCAGCCCTGGGCCAGCTGGGATTATCTCTTTCTTTCAGAGCAGCCCCTGATGCCGGCTACTCCCCATCAGCACCGCAACCAGCCCTGCTCGTTCTCCTTCATGCCAGACTGCTACCACCAAAAGGGAAAAAAAAAAGAAAAAAGAGGAAAGACAAAGCCAGGACCCGTTTCCCTCGCTGCCCTTCGGGGTTATTCCTCCTCCGTGGCCAGAGCTGGGCAGCGTCGGGGGCGC
>NW_009603613.1:16447-17331 GCF_000690535.1 Cariama cristata
CCCTTGCCCTCCCAATTCCCCAGCGTTTTCAGCATCTCTGCTTATTTAGGGAGGGGGATTTTTAACCCTTCGCGGCTTCGCTCCGGCGGGGCTGAGAAAGGGTCCTCTTTCCCCCCTAGGTATTTATGGGGCTCAGGGGTTGCAAGGCCTCCGTCTGCTTTCCTGGAGGGAGGAGATTGGGAAGGGTTTGGCTCATCACAAGCCATTTGCCCTTTTGCCCTTCAGCTCCGCTTGCGGAGGCGTGAGAAACCTTTTCTCCTCCGGCGCTGCGATTCCTGGCTGTCAGCCCGCGGTGCGGAGGCCGAGCGAGCTCCGTCCCCTCTGTGCGTGTGTGCGTGTGCGTGTACACACACGTGTGCATGCGTGTGGGGAGCAGGGCGAGGTGCTGCTCGTGGGCCGTGTTGGGGTACGCGGGTCACATCCCCCTGTACCCTGGCAGGCGTGTGTGCCCGGCAGTGCCCACCTCCGCGTGGCCGGTGGATGTGCCCACGCCTGGAGAGCCCTGTGGGTGCCCCTGGCTGCTGGCACCCAGGGAGGGGGATGCCCCTTCCTCCCTCTGCGTTTCCTTCTCCTACATTTGCAAGCCCCATCAGACCCCGTGTCCCCGTCACGTCGTGCTGGGGCACGAACACCGGGGACTGCTCTGCCCCTCTGCTCGGTGGGACGACGGGAGGATCCTTTCAGGGATGTCCCCGTGTGTCCCTCCACCACGCGGCAGCCCCCCTGGGTGGGGGGGACAAGCTGTGGGACACCTGGCACACTCAGCGAGGGTTTTGGGCACCTCGTTTTGCAGCATCCCGCGGCAAAAAGGAAACTGCCCTGGCTGTGGGTGATGGGAGCGTTTAGAAATCCCTGTCTGCATTACCCAGGGTAGGCTGAGCGGT
>NW_009603614.1:0-6284 GCF_000690535.1 Cariama cristata
GGCTGAAGGGATGGAGGCCGTGTGGGCTTGTAACAAAGTGCTGGTCGTTGGGGAAACCGTTTGGAATTAAAGAAACTCCTCCCAGACGTTTGGAGCGGTTAACGCTGTTGTAGTGCCCGCACTTGATGTGCGTGCTCCTGCAGCCCCTAGAAAACAACCGAGCTGGTAATGTGAGGAAGGCAGGCAGGCAAGCTGTAGACAAAAGTGCAACAAAAGCTTCACGTTTATCAGAGGAACATCCTTTCCTGTTCTGAAGTGTTGCCTGTAAGTAAAAACTCAAGGCCTTACCAGTGATTTTTCTGCTTAGTTTGAGTTGAAACAAGAAAATTGATTACTGCATCTTCCCACCAATGTTAAACCCCAGACAGTGTGACTTTTCTCACATAAAATTGTTGAAATATCTCAGTTATAGTGTCTTTTTAAACCTTGTAAACACACTGAAGTTCTAGTGCAAACTAAAAAGTGGGTCACATTTCAGAAACTTAAAGTTTGTGTGAGTGAGGACAAGTGCTGTCTGATTTTTCCATGCTAGTTTTAAGTTTTCAGGCTAGGGTAAATGAGTATCATCACAAATATTCAGTGTAAAAGAATACTGATGAGATTACAAAACGACACTAAAATCTGTAGGGACAAAAATAAGCAAATAGTTTTCCCAAATGGCACTACATGTGAAGCAACAATAAGGAACAAAATGATGTAACACTTGTAGCTTTAGCCATGAATACGCTAACATTTGGCTTAAGGTTCTCTCTCATCGCAGCTATGTGGTTGATTGGGTATTTTCCTTGGTGTTCAACTGGCAGTCTTTAGGTAGAAATTCTGTCTGATTTTGCTTTTTTTTATTGTTCAAATTCAGTGATAACATTCATTAGTGAAGGCCTGGGGTTAAATTCTGAAACTTCAGTTACTGTCAACAACCTTGGAAGGATTTGTATTGTTTGTAGGAGCCTTCTAAACCGTGTTACTCTCCATCAATTACAAAAATGTCAACTTGGGCATATGCTGAAGTTTGTGCTTGGGGCTAGAGTGGGAAAAATTCCTGTCTTAGCTCTCTTAGTTGATGGTGAACTTCAGGAGGAGCTGGATGCGATTCCAGGGGAACCTAGTCCTGCATGGGGGTTGGAAATCGGCTATCGTCTCCTTTGATTCATGGCATCTTTGCACAAAGTCTACTTTGCAGATTTTGTGCATGCACATGTACTAGGAAGGTTAAAGAATTTCATGCACAAATTAAGGAGGCATAAAATCACAGCACTGGAAATCTGAAGCAGGCTACATGGAAAATAAGGTCAATATAATAGGTTAATGAAGTAGAAGTTGAGCAATTAGTATATTTCTGTACAGTGAAAGGCAAAGTTACAATTGTAATCAAGTAACAGAAATACTCTAGGTGTTCGAAACCAGAAAAAGGAATGAATGTTTTACACTGCAGAGTGAATAAAGGAGTGAATAAATCACAGGCACTTAGGCTAAAGCAGGAATTGTCAGAAAGAAGAGCCTAATGATCTATTGTGCCCACACAGAAGCGTTTCTTCATTTGAAATGAATGCTCTGTGGGCTGAAATGCTTGAATTGGATTATCTTACCGAACTGAGCCATGAGGGAAAATCACATTTGAGGACTGAAGGAAAAAACAAACTGCATCAGAATCTCAGCATCTTGACAGCAAGCTTCCAGCAACCACATTTTATGGCCTAATAAAGAAAAAATTGATCTCCTCTTTTCATGGTAGCCTTTCCTGTAATGTGCCTTTGCTGGTTAGCTGCAACTCCTGCTCTCCAGTGCCTCCAGTATACACATTTACACATGCATGCACAACAGGATGTATACAGTATTTCAGCTTATAAGATTATTTGGGAAGAAAGACTCAGCATAGATGTAATAATATCATTTATAATTTGTTTTTATGAGAGCCTCTGAGGCTTTGAAACAGATACAGTTCCACGCAGGTGGGAGGATAGGTAATCATTGCGAGCAATGCAGCCGCAGAAGTAAATCGTGAACAGTACAGCCTGCGTACCAGCTTGATGCAGTGAGGTGCGAGGTATTCTGGCCCTGATCCAGAGAAGCACTTAAACAAGGGCTTTATCTGAAGCACAGCCATAACTGCGTTTGTCCCTTACTTATTAGAAGGAAGGTGTCACAGCTTGCATGGCTAAAATTTAGGAAAGCAGTTGCCTAATACATATGCTGAAGTGATTTTTTTCCAAAAAAGGTACCTGGAACTGTCAGCAAATCATCCAAATACCAGCTTAAAGCAAGTTGGTAATAACTTCTGCTTCATCATGTAGTGATGGGGCAAGGGACAATGGCTTTAAACTGGAAGAGGGAAGATTTAGATGAGATATCAGGAAGAAATTCTTCCCTGTGAGGGTGGTGAGGCACTGGCATGGGTTGCCCAGAGAAGCTGTGGGTGCCCCATCCCTGGAAGTGTTCAAGGCCAGGTTGGATGGGGCAACCAGTCTGGTGGAAGGTGTCCCTGCCAAGGGCAGGGGGGTTGGAACTGGGTGGTCTGTAAGGTCCCTTCCAACCAAACCATTCTGTGATTCTATGATTGTATGATCTACTCACTGGATGTTTGGTCATCTTTCATAGACTAGATTTCTGAGTAAGCCCCAAAATATTCTTGCTGTTTCCACCCATACATAGCCATCACGTAATCTCCTGGATTTTATTGTTCTTGTGAAAAGAGTTTTTTGCACCAGAGTCCTGCCAAAAGTTCTGATCCTGTAGACAGTGCTGCGTTCAGCACTTCCCAGCTCTCAGCAGTCCTGTTGAGAAAGTGGGAAGTATTTGCAGGGCTGGATTCTAGACAGGCAACAAAGCTGGGGGAAAAGAAATTATACCCCTTCTTTTTTTGCTGCTGCTGCTGCCTGTTTTGCTCTATAGTCTTCCGAAGAGCTACTGAAATGGCCGAAGTGCTGTCCTGCCACCGTGTGAGTGCAATTAACTAATCTACAGCTTTGAGTCTCAGCACAATAGCTAAATACCAAGAGGTCTGGTGCAAGATGTCTGCATATCTTGCAATTTCTCTATCTCTAAACTGCCTTCATGATTTTTATTGATTGAAGTGAAAACAGTTGCTAAGTTAAGTGTCATATTAAGCCAAAATTGTTGCAGCTAGAGTTGAAGGCTCTGAACATACAGAACCAATGTCTGCACTAAGACTTCAGTGTTGTTTAAGGTTTTCAAACCTTTTAGAAGCATCTTCAAATTCTCTTAAAAAGTAACAAATGTTCATGTTAAAGTAGAAACTATAGTTTGCTTTCATGTAGAGTAGGAAAAAATAAATCAAAATTGTTGTAAAAAAAAAAAGCACTTTGTCATATCCTAGTCTTAAATATTATTTGGCAGAGAGGTTAAATACTGGCTTTATACAAGAACTCAGGAGTGTGAAACTGAAGTGAATATTGATTGGAGAACTTACTTTTTCTATTGGAAAAGAAGACAGAAAATGTTTACTGATACCACATACACGTGATCTCATTCCACATATTGATACTCCTACAACACAGAGGAAATCTAGAGTACTGAAAAGCTTATAGGTCACATCTAATCATAAGAGATGATAGCACATTTAGTAAAATCAGGGGATAATTTTCTCTTTGAAACCTGATATATTTTGAATAATTCAGTTCAGTGTTGTGCCACTCTTCTCAAACTCCGCAGTTCTATTAGTCTTGAATGCCAGATCATGCTGCTGCTGGTGTACTGCTGGAAGAAGTATCTACGGAGCGCTCGGATAATATGACCTGGATTTCTGCTGCCTATGAATTGAATCTGCCTGGCTTTGCAGCTCTAACAAACCAGTATCATCCCCATTCCCAGATTCTCCAAAGCACCATTGCAACTCAGAGTGATCAGGGAATGAATATGTATGTTTGGTTACAAATGTGCGACGGAAATCTGGCTCTGCACGTGCAGCTTCACCAGCTGTAACCATGTTAGAACAGCGTGTCTTGATGCAATTACAAAAAAGGTGCTATCAGCGCCAGGATAAGCGGGATAAATAATAAGTGATCGAGTTAAACCATTAAATCAGAACGACTCTTTTCAATTCTTTCTCCTGCTTATTCAGCTTCCAAGTATCTGTTACGAACCAGAAATTAATCCTGAGTGCCTGGTTACTTGAAACGCTGGAAGTCATAATCTTTTCCAAGCCAGTCTTTTTGTTGTTCTATATGGACGACCTCTTTTCAGACTAATAAATCTTGATACTAAAATGCTTCTTTTAAATCAGGAGATACATTTTAGAAAATTTATGCATATGCCTCTTCTGAGTAATTCTGTTGCTGTTGTTCTGTAGAGCCTGACTGCTTCTTTATATGACGAGTAAGGGTTGGGGAGGAATTCTAGCATACCTGCTTATTTAGGTTGTGTGAGATACTTTCCTGCTCAGACTATAAGAAACAGCCTGCATTATTTTGTTATAGGATTAAGCTAAACATTTTAATAATAAAGGAAGATGAACTATTTCTCTTCCGTACAGCTTTAAGGAATTTCAGAATTCTGTTTTGGTCATAAAACCCACAAACAGCCCTAAACCCAATGCATCTTTTTGTTGAATCAGCTGATTTTAAGTATAATTCCACATTTACAGTTGTATCTTCAAGCGCAGTAATTGTTCGAGGTTAAAAGCACGGTTTAGAAGTGCCTGCTATCATGTACAACAGCCACCACAAGGCATTGTCTCCAAGAGCACTGTCTCTCATGGAGCTTCTCGTCAATATTTTGTCTGTATCAAATGCAAGTGTTAATCTTGCCGTATTTACCAAAGATCCTAATTCTCAATTCCTCATGAATCAATGCTGATAAGAAAACTGTGTTTTGAGTAGTTCAATTCCTCACTAATAATACAAGTGAAATGGGAAAGTGCTAATTATTGTGCCTGAGAGAATGGAGCTGGGATGTGTGAGGACTGGAGGATGACAGATGCTGGCCTTTCCTTCTTCCGTCAGACCAAGTTTTCTACAGTATTAATGAAGATGTCAGAATGAACTTTTGCCACTTCAAGGAAAGGCGAATTATCATTTTCCCAAATTGCTTCAAATTGTTTATTGAGCATTATGATGAAGTATTATTCTAGAGGTCTAATAAGGATAGAAGATTTGGTGTAAAATGGTAACCCAATACGTAGTTATTTCCTTAGCTCAAACTTGCCGTGATGCTATACTTATGTTAAGAACTTGGGAGGCTTTATGAAGTAGAATTTATGCATTTTTTAAATGTATTTCTTCAGGAAGTAACACACTTTCTATGGCCCTGACAAAATTTGCGATATATGCAGCGATGCTTATGTCCATTCTGTGAAATTTCAGTTCCAATGCTTATAAATCCATGGAGGCACTGGGGACATGACTTGAGCCAAGATGAATCACGTGGGCAAGCGGACAGACAGTACCCAAAAAGTGCAAGTAGGGTTTTCCCTGAGGATAGCAGCAAGCTGACATCCCTCCACCCCTTCACCTCATCCACTCTCCTGCAACCTGGGTGCACTAGTGGTCTTTGGGGAGGAGGGAGAAGTAGAGAAAGATGAGATGCAATAGTTTGAGAGTGTGAAATACGTCTGATTTTTATTCTGATTGGTGCTGCGGTCCCGACGGACCCAGTGAGCCACCGCTGCCATTGCGCTCCTCAGTGAGCTGTCTGTTAAGTCTGGAGGCTCATGCACTAGGCAGAGCATTTCCAAAAGCGGGTGCGGGAGCCACCGGGTCATGCCAGACCTAACCCTGGTGGGTCCCTTGGCTCTAAGGGTGGTGGCTCCGTTACCTGACTGACAGCCAGATGTTAGAGATACAGTAAGACAAAGGGCATGTGGTATTTTTAAAACACGTTTTTTCATCGCTTTCAAAGCAAAAGTCATGGCGGGTCCATTACAATTATTTCATTCACCAAAAATCTGAGTGACTTTATTATTCCCATGGGAATCTCTGACAAGTGTTTTTGCTCCTGGCCAAGGGGATGGTTCTTCAAATATCTTCAAGGAGTGAGACATTTTCTGATACCAACAAAGTTCAGAGCTGGTTGGCCTATGCTGGTGGACGTGCGTGAAGTGCGGGGTGGGGCGGCAGGGAGGCTGGGTGCTGCCTGCGGGTACTGCTATGTGGGCATTTCAGTTTGGATGGGTGCTCGCTTTCAAAGCGAGTCCCCCCAGCCAGCTTCGCTTGGCAGCGACGGGTGGTCTCGGAGCATGAGTTCTGTAACAGGGGACGTGCGCCCAAAGAGCACGGCCAACGCGCCCCAGCTTGGACCACGGGCCCAGACCTCTGCGGGGTGGCCCCGGT
>NW_009603615.1:0-1283 GCF_000690535.1 Cariama cristata
GCAGCCGCCCCGTGGTTCGCTCTCCGGTCCCGAGCTTCGCGCGGGGTCTGATTTATTTCCCTTTCTCTGCCGCCAGACGCTACGTGCCAAGCCCCGGGCCTCGCTAACCTGTTTTCCCAGGATCACGCGGCTGTAAAACGCTGCCTAGAGCAGAAGTGCTGACTGGTCCCTGGGTGTTGGCTGCGTCTCTGTGAGCCGTCCCCGGGGACGGAACAGCCGGCGGTCTCTCTGAGGGTCTGCTGATGGCCTCTTCCCGCGCAGGTAATGCCCCCCCGGGTGTGGACCCGGAGGCCTTCTCCTGGTTCCAGGCGGTCGATGCCGATCACAGCGGGTACATCTCCGTGAAGGAGCTGAAGCAGGCGTTGGTCAACTCCAACTGGTCGACGTTCAACGATGAGACCTGCCTGCTGATGATCAGTGAGTCCGGGCTCTCCTTGCCCTCCTCCTGCTTTTTATTCTGATCCGTTTGAGACGAGCCTCTCTGAGGGTGAAGCCCAGCCTGCCTTCCCCTGTTCCCTGGGCATCGCTTACCTGAGCAGCTGGCCTGTAAGCGCTCTCTGGAGCGAGAGCTGGGCAAACCCAGCAGCTCCAAGCACCCTTTTGGTGGAGGACACGAGTCAGGGGCCCAAAACGCTGCTTGGGAAAGGGCAGCCAGCTCTGCGCGAGGCCAAGGGAGCCTCCGTTCCCAGAGAGCCAGGGAGAAAAGGGAAGGAGAGCTCCAGTAGTGAGCCACAGTTGCCCCGTGCCCCTGCTTGCCCCGGCATTGGTTTGTGGTGCTGTTTTGTACCAGCCTCTTGGGGATTGAATGGTCCTGGATGTTCGCAGTCCTGGTGAGGGAGGGCTTTTGGGGCCAGAGCAGGGTCCCGGGAAGCCATGCTGCGGATCCAGAGCTCTCTGGGAGTTTCTGCAGCATGTCCGTGCGCCACTCCTCACTGCCCCGCTCCTGCTCTTTCCTCCTTCCTCCTTCCTCCCCAGACATGTTCGATAAGACCAGGTCGGGACGCATAGATGTGTACGGCTTCTCGGCATTGCTGCGCTTCATCCAGCAGTGGAAGAGCCTCTTCCAGCAGTACGACAGGGACCAGTCAGGCTCCATCAGCTTCAATGAGCTCCAGCAAGGTGGGCGAGAGGCAAAGACACGAACCTGGCCCTCACCGAGCTCCCCAGGGACTGCTCTCTGGCTCTGCTTGGTGTTTATTTCCAGCCTGGCCCGGTGACGACTCCTGGCACCGTCCCTGGGTGTCTCTGAGCGCCCGGGGTGCCTCCCGTGCAGCCATGGCTGC
>NW_009603615.1:1338-1920 GCF_000690535.1 Cariama cristata
TCGGCGCCTCCCCAGGGGGTGGGAGACGAGGAGCCACAGCAGGGCTGCGGCACAAACTTCCTTCCGTAAGGAAATCCCAAATGCACCCCCAAACGGCATGTGGCTAAAGCCTGTTTTTTGGGAGGAGCTCCTGGGTGTGTGTATCTGATGGAGGGGAAAAATGTCTGGAATTCCTGCCTTGGTTTGGTTCATCCCTCCGGAGAGCCCTGCCCGAGCACACCCGCTGTCGGAGGTGAACACTGTGGGGCGGTGGGAGATGGGGGGTGTGCCAGCGCAGGGGAGGCAGGGCACAGTTGTTCTCCCTCCTGTCCGGAAGGTTTAATCCGAGTGTTTGTTACTCCCAGCTTTCTCCCAGATGGGCTATAACCTGAGCCCCCAGTTTAGCCAGCTGCTGCTGGCCCGCTACGCCCAGCGGTCCTCAAACCCCAGCATCCAACTCGACCGCTTCATTCAGATCTGCATGCAGCTCCAGAGCACGACCGACGCCTTCCGCGAGAAGGACACGGGGCTGGTGGGCAACGTGCGGCTGAGCTACGAGGACTTCCTCACGATGGTCGTGACTCGCATGATGTGACGCCCTCG
>NW_009603615.1:2184-4090 GCF_000690535.1 Cariama cristata
GTAGCCTGTGCCATGCCCCCAGCGAGCGCTTAGATCGTCCCTTACCAGCCACAAAATCATAATTAAACCCCATCTGCAGCGTCCCTCTGCCTGGCGGGCTGTCTGCCGTGGAACGACCCTGTCTCGGCACGCTTTTGGGGACTCTGCCGTGACCAAGAGCTGAGCCTTCAGTTGAAAAGCCGCAGGAAGGGCACAAGCGGTGGCAGAGCTCATCCTTCCTCGCCTTGCCGGCTTCTCTTCCTCACCAGCAGCACGGCCAACCCCTCGGCTGTGCTGGGGATGCTCCGGCTTTCCTGGAGGTCCGAGCCCTGTTTCTCTCCGGACCGCTGGGACAGGCCACGTTGCTGCAGTCACTCGCAGGATCGTTGACCCCCCCCTTGTTGCCAATGTCTGGTTTGATTCATCTCTGTTTGCCGAAGCCAAACTCGGAAGCGGTTTAGAGCTTATTTTTACAGCTTTTGAATAAAAGGCGATGTGCACTGGCTGCCGAGTGGTCTGTGTTTGCGGAGCAGCTGGCGGGGACGCTGCCCTGCATCGTGTCACCCCCCCACCCCGGGCCAGCAGCAGCTCTGGGGGCCGGGAGGGGACACATCCTTCTGGGCCTGTACCCCTGCTCTGGGTGCTGGTCCCGGGGCTCACAACCCTTTCCTGAAGGCAGTTCTTACACGTCTCACGTCAGCTCACAGAAAATGAGCTGCTGGGGTCTCCTCCTGAGGTACAACCAGGAACGTAAAGATGTGCCCAACGCGGAAGTTTTCTTCCCTGGGGTTTTAAAATGACGTCCAGGTGATGAGCCTTGAACTGGCCTTGGGGAGACGTCTCAGAGATGCTTTTTGAGACCCGTTGCTACTGTATATTTGAAGGCATTTTTACGAAAGTAAATAGTTAAAAGACGGAGTGAGTTATCTGATGCTTTGAGAAGCAATAACCAGATGTTGGCGTTTTCCTCGGCTGCAGCCAAAGGCAGGACTGTTTGTTCTAGAGCATCGCGGATCGTTCCAGCAATATTTCTTGTCACGGTGAGTCAGAGCTGCCCGGCCTTTCGGAGAGGTTAAAGCAGAGGCGTTGGGGGCTCCCCCCCTGCCCCGGTGCTGTCACCCGTACCGTGACTGTCACCGGCTGTGCCGGCTGTCACCCGTCCTGGGCAGGGCTGCAGGGCTGGCTGGGGGCAATGAGGGTGTGTGGATATATATATGTGTGATATATATATACATACACATATATATGTGTATGTATATGTATCTATATCAAAACACCCAGGGAAGTGTGTACACACAGAGAGATTCTCTATGCGTAGACACCCCTGTTCACACACACACACACACACACACAAAGACCCCCTGGACATACATAAATATAGAAACACCAATGGATACCCCTGTGTATGTATGTATGTACACAAACACCACACTGCGCGTGCGCACACACACACACACTTACTGACACACCTCTCTGTGTGTGTGTGTGTAGGTGTGTACACACGTGTATATATATATATACACACACACACACAAGAACGTACACATATATAGAGGGGGTGTGTGTGTGTATGGACACACCCAGAGCAACCGACACGTGTATTTACACACACACAAACAGGCACCCATGTGTATATACATTTATACACACACTAACAGACACTGATGCCTATATAAACACACCCCACACTGCATACATGCGCGTACAATTACCGACACCCCTGGGGGGGTGTGTGTGTGTGTGTGTACACGTGTGTGTAAGAGCCAGCCCTGTGTACATACACTCTGTTGGGGGGAAGTGTATATATACTTTTTTATGTACATAGACACAGCGGTGTCCTGCAGTGTGTGTATAAACAGCAGTGTCAGTGTGTCTGCGGAGCTATAGATAGATATATAGCTAGATAGAGATAGAGAGACAGATTTTT
>NW_009603616.1:0-1729 GCF_000690535.1 Cariama cristata
TGGATGCCCCATCCCTGGAAGTGTTCAAGGCCAGGTTGGATGGGGCTTTGAGCAACCTGGTCTGGTGGGAGGTGTCCCTGCCCATGGCAGGGGGGTTGGAACGAGATGATCTTTAAGGTCCCTTCCAACCCAAACCATTCTATGATTCTATGATTCTATGATTTTGGTTTGCCCATATAAACAAATACTTTTAAGTTTTTCTTTGAGACATGCCTGCTTGGAAGGCCTTGAAATTTGTGCTGGGGAATTTTTTGAATGCAATTATATGACATAAACTGTCTCTGAAAAAGCCATTTTAACTTAGCACACTTTCAAAACATTGCTTAACCTTCCAAAAAAGTCACAATTCGTACATGCTGAATAGAGATTTGTCATGACTTTTGCAAGAAAATTTCTCCAAGATGTTGATTACAGTAAGAATCCTACAGGCCACTGTTGAGCTGGATTTTTACACTGCAAGAGCACATCTAAGCCGGCTTTGTCTGGGTCAACAGCTGGAACCAATCTGTAGTACCTGAAGTGTATAGAGAGACAGGTTCAAATACTCACCCACTGGAAAGCCAGGCCAGAGAGAAGACCATACCTTTACAATGTTCTGTCTTAATCTCATACGATAGATTTTTTCACTTTTCTTAAATAATAGTATAGAAAAATATTTAAGTTTACAAAGCGAAGCACTCAGGATTTGGAAAACACTAAAATGAAAATTTCCTGCGCAAACACATTTCAGACCTTTTATCAACATTACAGCACAGTTACTTACATATGTGATCTCATATGACCAAGGAGGCTCAAAGGAAATTTTCCAAAAATACAGCCAAAGGATTTTTTTCCTTTAATTTAGATCATGTGTAAAGATAACTAATACTTCATGTAACTCTCAAAAGTGTAATTTGTGTTTGTAATATCTATCATGGTATTTGCTGATTATCTCTTCTAGTTTTTCCCTTCAAATGCATCCTCCCAGTACCCTAACTCTATGTTAGAATCTTCCCTGTGATAAACACATTCAAGTTTCATCAAAGGGAATGGAAAAAACACATACACAACTTGTAATCTGCACTTGTGTTTGCTACTTTCCTCTGATCACACGAGGTGATGCTTCCACAGCAATGACCATTTCTCTGCTCCAGGAAGCCACGCTTCTGTTAGAGTAACCCAAAAGTACATTGATGGTTTCACCACTCTGTCACTTGACCAAATCATATCTAATTTTCTACCTATCTTGTGTCCATGTGTCCTTCCATCTGCTTACTAAAGATTATGATTGATTGAATTTCAGGGTGCTTTTTTTTTTACCTCCACATGGATTATTTAATAGTTTCTTTAGAATGAGTCACATTTTCATGTTTTTCTTAATCTCTTATTAATACTGGTCCTTTTAAATTTGCAATTAACATTTTCTTTAATCTGAAGATCTGAAAATGTTCTCTCAGAGGTGTGTTGAAACCAGGTAAGAGTAGCTAAACTTTTATAAAGGTGTGAATGCAATATACTATATGCAAAAAAATAGCAAGTGATTTATGAGATAAACCATAGAATAAATGAAATTTTACATTCCACACACGTTTTGGGCATGTAAATCTTAGTAATTTGGAAATGCACTGTGTCATAATTATGCGCTTACAGAATATGCTTCCTTCCAATAGATTTCCCAATTATAAGCCAACTAATATGCCAAACCAATTAATGCTCTTCTAATGCAAAAACAATTGCAACTTTGATTCCT
>NW_009603616.1:1744-7234 GCF_000690535.1 Cariama cristata
AGGTCTATTTTTCTATCAATATAATAAAATGGGCTGAATTTTGACTATTTAGCAATCTCTTTTCTCCCACGCATAGGGAAGCTGGAAGGAGAAATGAAGTTGTGCAACATTAAGGCAGAATCAGTTCTGGGGGGAACAGGAACCACAGCTGAATCTTGCATCCTGGCAAGCCGACCGAGATATAGTAGTTGTGCATTTCCACAATAGTTTTCATGATTTTACATTATTTCTGAATAATACCTGATGAAATGTCAAACTTAAAGTACAGCTGACAACAAGGAGGCTGTTAAGTCACCATCTTCATACAGCAGGCAACTTTCAACTTTTTCGGTAGAAAAGCAAAATTTTTGGCAGGATCTCAGCAGGTATTCCTCAGTATCTTGTTCACTGCCTCAGAAAAAATATCACTTTACTTTCATTCTATGTATTCATAAAATATGCTATTCGATAAAAAGGATATTGAGTAACTAATAGAAATGTATGAAAATGGTCGTGAATCTGCCTATTCCCGCGCAGCCTGGCGAGATACTTTGAGCACAGAGGCTTGCCAAAGAAATAAATATGTAATCAGACTCGCCAACATTCACTCATTCAAAACTACATTCTTTCATACTGAATTCATTTTAAGGTTGTCAAGTTTTGCCCTCTAGGGATAAAGGACATTTACCGTGGATATTATGAGACATTGACAAAAATCTCACTGCTACTCATTCCCTGGGGACCCTGAATTTGTGATTGAGGAAATGGTGTTTCATCTAATAGCCCACACAATGGCAATGTACTCATGTTGGAGTAATTCTGTTCATGTTCATATCTTGCTTTTAAAAGCAATGCTCCCTTCCCATGTCAAGAAAAGCATCATCCACAGACCTGCATTCAAAGCGCTAGCAGGTTGTTCAAGTATTTCACTGCAGCCTAGGCTAACACAGGGAGGGCCAGAAAATTTCTTTACCCTGTTCAAAGCCTCTGTGCTAAGGCTCTGCTCAGGTCAACTCGTCAGACGGATGCTTTTCACAAACTGCCCTAATAAAAGCAGCAATACCACTGACGCCATCTGTAAATCTTCAAGAATAATTGAATTCCATAATATTGAATTCAATTCTAAGAAAGTAATTCTATGAATGACCATTTTTTTGTTTTTGTTTTTGTTTTTTTTTTGATACAAGCTAATTCGCCGTGTCTTTCTCTTAGTGTCTTAGAGGGTAGTTACATCTCTCCTTACCACCTCTTGCTGTTATCAACTAAAACTGACCCGTATTTTCATACTTTATCCATTTTTTTCAATACAAACCCCATGTTTTTTGCATTCTTCCCAACCTCTGTGTTGCCAATACAACAAATCCTGCATTCCTACAAACACTTGGTTCATAAGTGTCGGAAAGGTGCCTCCTAAATTAACAAAATCACATGGTCCTGTCCTGAACTCAAAGGTCTATGTTCAAGATGAATACAAACTACTATTTTTCCAATGGATTTGCATATGCAGCTTAGTGAAGTTTGGCAAGTTGTAGCACTTGGTACTGCTCAGGCTGTTCAGTAAATTATCCACCTTGTCTTATGATACAGTAAGCAAAGGCTCAACGTAGCACCATCTGCAATCCACACAAAAATCTTATCTCCTATGTCTTCCACTTTATCACTTTTCAGTAAAATGATGAATGGGAAGAGCCCTGTTCGAGTAGTCACTTACTTCCACAGGTTATTCCAGCCTAGTACACTTCATTCTGCGCTGTCTGGTGGTCTCTGGTAAGGTTGCCTGAAGTCTTTTGTCAGGTATACCTGGTCTGACAGAAAATACTCCTGGACATACATAGAAGTCCCTATGAGTGCTGTTTTCTAGGCAGAACACAATTCCCTCAGTCTGATGCCCTCTAAGGAATATTTGACTTTCAGTGAGCAAATCTGGGGGGGAGGGGGGAAGTCTCGGATGTCTCTTCCCAGCTCTACCTAATGTACAAAGCTTCTTCACATACGGTAGCTTTTCAAATCTGTAGTGTGTAGGGTCTGCCGTATAACGCGCATGTGAATCTTCCCTGTCTTGTCATTAATGACAAGAATGCAAGAATGTTCCAATGACTTTAGAAAGTTCCCGCCCAAGAATATTGGATGTCATTACTGGTTGATGGCAATTCTCCAGACTCCCAGCATGCTCACCACCCTAGTACTCATCACAGCTCGTGGCTAGGCACGGTTGTAACACGTCCACCAAGTCCGGCTGTGCCTTCCTTACACAGAAAATCAGCAGGAAGCTACAGGTCAGGGCTTCTTGGAGAAGAACTGAAAGACCAGCACCTCTGTCAGCACCCTTTTTAGTTACAGGCATCCCACCCTCCGTGCTTTGGGCACAGGAACTGACCGCTATGCCCTTTCTGAGCTCCGAGTACAAGAAAGAGATGAACAAAGGATTTGTGAAAACTGTAGTCCGCTATTGATGTTCATTACTGACAGGCTTGTAATTCTTTGTCTTGCCCCACATTTTGGCCAGAACAATTCTCAGACACTGCATCCTCTTAGCAGATAGCTTGCTCTGCCAAGATAGCTTTGGCCAGGCCCCGCTAGAGCATAGCTTGCCACTGACTCCATTTTGTGGACTTTTGCTGGAAATCTGCCTTCATGCACTTTTTAAACTCTTCTCTGGACCCTCAGGCTATCATGGCTGCATTTTTGTGATATGTAGAGGATATAGAATCCATATGGATCACCAGCAGGCGCTTAAACGTATGGTAGATCTCATATGGTAGAGCTGACATCTTAAGGACTCTGGACACAGTTGGCCTATTACTATGCTTAGTAACTAGGTTTGGATTTATTTTGCTTTATCTTCTCTCTCTTTCTTTTCTCTACTCTCCCTTCATCTCATTCTTTGCTCCTGAAGGTTGTAATACATACATGTCAAACCCTTCACCTGTAAGTCAGCACCAGAAAGTATTTTACAAGAGCCTGAGACACCTTTCCTCATTTTGTTTGTTATCCAACACCTCCTATTACTCTGGCAGAAACCTTACAGCATTCCTCAGGTATAATTTCCCAGCTCTCCTTTTCTTTATAATCCATTCGTTAGCAGAGTTGTGAAGCTTAACAGATACTTCAATAAAGCTTCTGCTTTTCAAAGACTTGAATTTCCAATTTCTTAATCTGTCTTGACTTTTAAAATATCAATAAAGTTTCTTTGAATAAACTACAATTCAACCCACTTCTTGGGTCTAGACTGTTGGAAGAGGTCAAGGTAGTCCTTTTGATTTCTGCTATTTAATGAACACCTTCCTTTCTTTCAAAACATGTGGAATAGTTTTCAGTACTTTGTACTGTCTTTTTTTTTGGTTGAGACAGACTGCAGAAGTTGAGCAATATCCAGCAACACCAATGCTGCTGCAGGCTGTTTTGTAGTTGTATCTGTCTGAGCTCTCCTCGGGTACTTGTTCAAACCACCTTTGGTGCTGATACCTGCTCCTTCAGCATAGTTTCTGGCTGCTTCTCATACTTCGGCTTCGAACTTGTCCCAGGTGAGAACGAGCACCTGACGTGGCAGAATCTCTGATCACATTGCATTAGCCACACTTTTAATTCCTTGGGACTCTTTCCAATATCTTCACTACTTTTTACCTAAGTGAAGTTTTCAATCTGCTTTTGCTAGAGATACGGTTGAGAAAATACCTTATTGCAGCTAGAATCTTTACTATTAGCTCCAAAGTAAGTGTGTATAAAATAAGAAAAGTATGCTAATATGGAATTAGAAGGCTTATTGTCTAAACAAAACGCTATGGTATGTTTCAGTAATTATAGAAGGCTAGCATACGTTAAAAGAGTGCTTTGAGGTGAATGATGTTTTATTACAAGGAAGATGTAAATCTAAAACTCCAAGGCAACAATCCTTGAAAGAAATTAAGTGTAAGAGGGAGGAACCCATGTATCTGTTAGAAAACTAAGATATTTGAAGTTGTAACACCTTATCTTGTTTGTAAGGACATCTTGTCTTGCATGCAGACGGTGGGAACATCTTGAAGTCAGGAACTTATATGGTAAGGACCTAGCATAATTTCTGCTGCTGTCAGACAAAGGTTGTGAGACAAGATACTGAGCATGCGTGAAGATTAAGTTCAATTAAAGGACACAATGAGGAAGACTATTGGAGGCCGAAAGAAGACCATCAGAGACACCAGAGAAGCCCCTCAGAAGTTCAACCCGCATGCATTAATGAGTATGCCAATACAATAATTAGTTGCCGGAAATAGAATGAATATGTATATTGGTTCCAATCATATGTATGTAACTTTGCGATACATACGCGAATTATAATCACACTGGTATGCACATTAGGTGGAGCAATCCCCCGTGCATCCAGCGCTGCAATAAAGAGAATGTCTCCTTCTTAATACTACATTGGTGCTAGGAAGCTTTACTCCTGATTTCGGTGACACTTTCACCAAACTCTGTTAGGATTTGAAGTGGAAGAGCATTGATCTGTGGGTTTACCAGCAGGTTCTTCTCAACCCAGTGCAGATGCCCCCTTCTACGCTTTGAATACCAGGGCGAAACGTATTCAAATGCATTCCTAGAGCATTATACTACCCGAGTTTAATGATCATTACACACAGAGGAACAGAAACACACATACACAGACACACACACACGTAGAGATACTCGCTTGGCTTGCTCTAACAAATAGCATCAGGTTGTTCCTGCCTTCCCTTTCCAAGGGAGCTCTAACTGATTCTGACTTTCAACATTGGTACTCCAAGGATGACTTGGCAACTGTTTTTTAGGTGTTAGGCAAATGACTGATTTCATTTGCCTAGCTGTTTCTCAAACAACCCACTCCCCGCATCTACAGATGGAAAAAACAGCACGGGCAAGAAAATCTTCCATATCCTGCAGTTTACGTTCTCTCTTCAACCCATACCAGGTACTGCATTATTTGACCAACAATCCTAGTACAGAGTTATGATGAAAGCACCATTAAGACAAGTTAAGATGAAGCAAAGACATTTATTCATTTACATATGGAAAGCAGACAGTAATGTTACTGAAGTTCATACAAACCTCAGGTGACAGAAAGGCAGAAAAATCATGCTTAGTTCAAGATCACATCCAAAAGCCCCTCCAGAACCTGTAACAAGCTGCAAACACCTAATCCACACAGTCGGGGTCTGAGGACATTTACAGAAGAGCACTTCAGATTAGAAAGCATGCTTGCTTTCTTAATTCATCTTCACGTTCAGTCTTTTGGAGCTTTCAGTCAGCTTAAAATCACCCTCTAGCTCTGCCTGCAATTCTTTCTTAACTGAGTCAAGAAGACGTTTCCATCTTTTTCCCACCAGCTCGCTGGCTGCTCCCTCTGGCTCTTCAAGCGCTCGCATCCCCTGGGCCCAGCCCAGCTCCAATCCCTACCCAGGCGGCGGCAGATTCGCCCAGCCGCTGCCTCACACCTGAACCTCAAAAAGCTCGTTAGTGCACCCCGAGACAGCAAGCCCTCCACCGGTGGGGGGGGGG
>NW_009603617.1:0-546 GCF_000690535.1 Cariama cristata
CCGCTTGGGTACTGTATTTTATACCTAAAATAGTGAGCCGATGTATTGTTATATAGCGTCGCCTAGATTTTATATTTTATAGATATTATCTCCTAGACTTTATATATGTATTGTCTGCTAAATTTTACATAATATATTACCTGCTGGATTTTATATTGTATGTAGATTACCTGCTAAATTTTATATTGTATATAGATTACCTGCTAGATTTTATATTGTATACATGTTATCTGCTGGATTTTATATTACATGCTAGTGTATTTTATATATATTATCTGTTGGATTTTATATCTATATTATCTGCTACATTTTTTGTTTCATATATAATCTGCTAGATTCTCTCTCTATATTTTATATATATTACTTGCTATATTTTATATTTCATATGTCATCTGCCAGATTGGATATTTTATATACATTACCTGCTAGACTTTATATATATAATCTGCTAGATTTTGTACTTAAAAAAAAAAAAAAGAAGGCCGGGCTGGGTCTGGCGCTGGGCACGGCCGAGCGGGAGCTGTCGGGGGCTCAGCACCGCGTCCA
>NW_009603618.1:0-546 GCF_000690535.1 Cariama cristata
AATCGGGAGAGAGGGAGCAGTCTGCAGGAGAGAGGAAAAATAAGGCCAGGAATCAGGACATGGTCATAGGCAAAAAAGGGACAGGGAGTGGGAGAGAAATGTGGAGAGAGAAAAAAATAGCAACATGCTATAGGACAGAGAGGGAGAAATTAGAAAATACAGACAGGGAGTCAGAGAAAGAAAGAGAAAGAAAATATTTTGATGGATTAAAGACACAGAGGGAGGAATTAAAAAATGGGGCAGGAAGCTGGATAGAGAGTAATGGGGAGAGAACAATAAGAGGAATTATGGGGAACCGCCCCCATTCCTTGAGCACTCCCCAGGAACTGCATGACCAGGAGCTTCAAAAAATGTGCTGCCTGCAAAAGCCCTGCCCTGGGTCCAATCCTACACCCTAATATTAATGACGATCATCACCCTACAGAGTGGCCAGGACTGGGGAAACGAAGCCCAGCTGGGAAGAAAAATATCACCTAGCTGTTTTTTTGTTGCTTGTTGGTTTTGCTTTTGAAAGAATAGTATTTAAGCTCCACATACCACCTGCAA
>NW_009603618.1:955-1249 GCF_000690535.1 Cariama cristata
CCAGCGGGTGCTGGCTGAGGCAGTGGAGCTGGGCATTTCTGTGGGCACTGCATCTGTGGGGCCCCTGCATTGCCAGCTGCCTTTGGCTTCCCCCCGTTTTCTCCAGCTCAGTTTTCTGCCAGCGCCGGGGGCCCCAGAGGATGACTTGCCTGCTTCCCACAGCCATCCTGACCTACGTCTGCAGCTTGTACGTGGTGTCCACGTCAGACAGGTGATTTGGGGGTGGCAGGTATCTCTTGTGGCACCCTGGGAATGGGGGCAAAGCAAACCTCCTACCTCCCTTACAATCTTTGT
>NW_009603618.1:1522-1761 GCF_000690535.1 Cariama cristata
TGAGGGGTGTCTGATGCAGGACGGGGTCATCTGCCTGGTGTCTCTGACACAGAAATGATGAGTGGAAGCCCCATGGTCATGGCTGCTAGTTGAAAGTCTCAGAGTGCCTCAGCCTTTCTCCCCAGTCGTGTTTTACCCAGGCACTTTTTCAGGGTGTGACCGATGATGTGAAGATGAATGCTGGTGACATCCCAGTGACTCTGTGCTGTGACCGAAAATCATAACCAAGAAAACTCTCT
>NW_009603619.1:0-251 GCF_000690535.1 Cariama cristata
GCCAGATGTGCCCCTGCCCAGCCAGATGTGCCCCTGCCCCTGCTCTGGCAAAGGCACGTCCTGCCCTGCCCCTGGCCATTTTCCAGTCGTGTCCGTGGGGACACAGACCGCAGCCTGGTCCTTGCAAGTCCAATGTCTGGATTTTTTGGACATCTCATTACAGTGACCTGCCCAGGGATATCCTCACCTGCGTGGCAGGGGTCTGCTTTTCCTGCCTGAGAGTCAGGTTTTCCTGACTAAGTTGCAACCAT
>NW_009603619.1:378-636 GCF_000690535.1 Cariama cristata
TAGCGTATGGCATTTCCGAAGGGAGGCGGTGGCATGCCCAGGGGGCTGACGAACATGAAAGGCCCCACTCAGGTTTTCTTGGCACGCTGGGACTCGTTTTTAATGTAAGTAAAAGGAAAATGTGTTTAAACACAAGATTTAACCCTCTGGCGTGAGCTTTATTGTGGCTGAAAGTAAACCCCCGAGGAGCAGAGCGTGGCACAGAGGGCGCACAGCCCGGGTGCGGGAGCTGCGGGGGAGCCGGGGCCAGGAGCAGGG
>NW_009603620.1:0-17880 GCF_000690535.1 Cariama cristata
GCCTGGCAAAAGGAGATGACCTGCTGCCACCTCTGAGCTGCATGGGGCTTGTACCCTCCCGTGCCAGAAATGGGTGATACCGGGCAGTGCCAAAGCGGCTTCAGCATCTCGAGTCCTTTCATCCCACAAACCTTGCCCAAGAGCGCTCGAGATCTCACCTATTGTCCTAATTTGAGCTCAGCAGCGCTCGTTTTTCAAGGAAATACGCCTGTTAATTTTTCTCCCTGCCGGCTAATTCACAGGGTTTTACCTGGGCACACAGCAGCGTTGCAGCTAGGCTCGTTACAATATTCATCAGAAAAAGGGTGGCAAAGGAGAGGCAAAATTTCCTCGAGAGAGGAACCCAAGAGCTGAACCCAAACACCCTGTTTCCAGAAACACCAATCATGGGAAACATGCAACAGCTCAGTAATTATTTAGGGATTGACAGTGCCCTAGTTATCGAGATGCTGACTGTACAAGTCTGTTGCTTTAGTTTAAGTGTGTTAAGTCTGCTGCAAGCAAGCTAAACAGAAAGGCAAGGCCGATTGCTTAAGATAAGTCACCTCGAAGCAAATGGCAAGGTTGGCTGGGGATAACTGTTGCCTTGTCCGGCCTTTTGGTACTTTACCAGCCCGGTGGTTTTGGTTTTGGCCAGCCCAGACCCCACGCAGGGACCCTCCTGGGTCAGATAAGACACACACCGTTATCTAAGCGTTTCCTTTCCTTATGTGCTCCGCTCCTGTCCAAGGATCGGGGAGTTGGATTGCTACCGTGGCTGGTCACCCCACAGCTCCCCAGTAACAGCCTCCGGTGGGAAAACCCACGGGCACCTGGCCTTGGTGGGCTGGAAGAAGGAAGCCCAAACCATTTGTGGGGCAGAGAAGGGAATTCCTCTGCAGCTGCATCGTTTGGAGCCGCGGAGGGAAGGTAACCCCCAACGCGGTGCTCAGCACCTCGCTCCATCAGAGGGGTTCTGCACTTCAGCAGCATAAAGACATTAGAAACAATGGTTTGTACTGGTTTGTACTGGTGAGTCATCCTCGTTGCTCTGGAGCCTTGGGGGAATAGCAGCAGGAGGGAGCTGCTATCCCCGTGTGCTCGGGGAGCAGGGAGTGAACACTGCACTGGTGAGAACGGGGGCTACAGCCAAAACACCTCCGGACCCCTGGACCTCCAGAGATTTCCTTCGGGAGAAGGCAAAGGGCAGCTGAGTTTTCTTTACGGAAATCTTGTGAAAAAGGGAAAAACTCCACCCCGAAGGAGCAGGACTCATTGCCTGTGCCAGTTTTATGACTGAGATCAGTAGGCAATGCTGAATGTTTCCCACCCCTAAAAAACCCCGCTTGCTTTCTGCAGGGCCCCCGGTTGCCTCCGCAGCCCCCTCCGCTCTCTCCAAGGGCTTTGCAAGGAGCTCCGGCTCCTCGGGCAGCTGGGGCACTTCACCCAGCTCATCCCGCTGCCCTCGCCCCCCTCACCTCCAGAAAAGGCTTGTGCTTACCTCTCCTGGCTCAGCTACGAGACCCAAGTTACTAAAGCTTTAAAGGATTTTAAGATCCTTAGTGTTTGGGGTTTGTTGGTTTTGGGTTTTTTTAAAAAGACAATTTTAAAGCCTGTTGCCCCCAGGGCGTGCTGCCTGAGCCAGCGTTCCCAGAAAGCCCAGTAATTAGGGAGGAATGGAAGGAAGCATGTTCGTGGGCAATTACCGGCTGGTTAAGGTGGTTTACTTCTGCTGCAGGTACACGCTGTCAGGCTGCAAAAGAGTTTATATTCATTTGGGTACTAAGTTTTCAGATCCTTGCCAGGGGGCCTGCAAGTGTGGAAAGGAGAAATTTATTCAAGTAATTACTTTTTTAAAAAAAAAATCTAATCCTCTTGGTTAGTAGATCTCAGGAAATACTTTGCAAGAGGTTTTTGTTGTGCCCTGAAAACCCAACCAACTCCAGCTCCCCAGGTCAGCGCTCTGGAAACTTTGAGCTTCGGCATCTTCAGGAGATATTTCTGCTGGAAGCAGGCAAGGGGCAGCCAAACATCAGCTCACCTGAAATGAGTGGAATGGGGAAAAACACTGCCCAAAAAACTGGAAGTCTCATTTTTGACCTTGATTTCATCGCTAGCAGGTGGCTGAGACCAGTATGCAATATTCGTGTGTTCAGTTACTGCCAAAACTGTATTTTCCTAAAGCTTTGAAATAGAAGCAAAGCAATCACAACCCAAAATAAATTAAAAGTATATATATATATCTTTCTGCAAACATTCAAACTGCTTTAGAAGCAGTGGATAAACCACCGAGAGAAGGAAGCATGTGCTAGCAGATAAAGGCAAGAGCCAGCCATTTCTTACCCAAGGTCTGGCCAGAAAATGCAAAAATTGCCTGCAACCCATTTGAAATCCTCCCTGCAGCTCTGCCAGGGCAGAGACAGAGCTCAGAGATGCGGCACAGGAGGTGAAGCACCAGGATCTTCGGCCAGCTCCAGCTCTGCCCGCTGACTCGGAGCCCAGCCTTTGGCGGATCAGCTCTCATCTATCTCCCGACCTGCCGCAAAGGCGGATAGGGCACGTTCCAGGGTAGGCAAGGTTTGCGCCGCGCTCCGCGGAGATAAAGCACCCTGTAAAGGCCAGGCACCGCTGGCACGCTTAGGGAGAGGGGTGCCCAGCCTCAAGACAGAGGCGAGCCCGGCACTTGGCAGTCATGGCAGGCCTCCAGCTTGTGATTTAAGCAATTCAGATTCAGATTTTCATCTGAAAACAAGCCTACGGAAGGGGGATGAGGAGCTGTTCAAGGCCACAGATGCAATGCTCAGCTCAGGAAGCCTCCGAGTCACCCGCTGGAAAGGACACGCTGACCAAACCGTGCTGGTTTTGCACCCTCTCCCCAGGTTGGCCCAGGCAGAGGCTGCCAGGGATAAGGCACCAGCCCAAATTTTTGGTCTGACCCAGCACAGGCATCACCCCGAGCCGCAGAACCTCAGCGAGGCTGCAACAGCTTCACTGCTTGAAGCAGGTCGTCCCACCCTCGCCTGGGCTCGCAGCTAGGTCGGGGGGGGCTGGAGTCCGGCAAATCCGGGATGAAAACCCTGACCAGCGCACACCATCAGCCTCTGCTTTCACAGGCATGGGAAGCCAAAGAGATGAGAAGAACAATAAAGAGATGGGAAGAATAACAAAGGGATTGGAAGAACAGCACCCATGAGAAAGATGTCATAGCAACTATTCACTATGAATTTGGGTATCTGTCACAACTGACGATTCCCAGAAAAACGTCTCTTTTCTGTGTGCAAATCCAGGCTTTGAAAAACACAATATGGAAAGACTGTTTTGAGCTGGAAAAGCTGTAGAGGGGTTTGCCTTTTCCCAACCTGCACTCCAGGCAGCGCTCTGGGAGTGGACGTTCAAGGACACGGCAGCTCCTCTGCCCTGCCAGAGGAAAGCACGGCGTGCCGCAGCACTGCTTGTCGCTCTGGGAAGCTGCACTGCCAGCAGACAAGGAAAGCACAAAATGCTGAACTACAGCTCCCACAAGGACGAGGACATTTCCAAATGGAAATCTCCCAAGAGTTTTTCACTACCAAATTTCTGCTGGAAAATTAGAAGCTTTTAAAAAAAAAAAAAACACCCAAAAAACCCAACAAAAACCAGACCTATTTTTCCTCCATACACATGGCTGAGGTAAGAGGAAGACTCCAGAGACAGAGATGCTGTTTACTCACCTCGTTTGCATCTGTATCTTAAAAGAAATAACCCCCTTAACCTCTTGTCTTTTTTGTTTCCTACCAAGACCGTATTGTTTCTGTGCTCTGTCTTCATTCATGTGATTGGGGAAGAAAATAGAGAATAGATCTCATCGGATACAGCCGGATGGGTCCTGGGAAGTTGGATGTAACCAAGTAACGAGGATCCTAGCAACAGGCTGGATTGGGAGGATTTAAAGATAGAAACAAAAGTAGAAGTGAATCAAACAAAAGAAAAATGCCCTCTCCTTCCCATACGCACCGGATCCCGAAGCAGCACGACTGACGCTTCGACCGGGCAGCCGTCAGCAGGAGATAAATCAGTTCCAGGCAGGGAAAGGTGCTTTGTGTTTTGTTTTTGTTTTTTTTTTTTTTCTTTAAGGCAAATAGAAAGTATCAGAGACAGATGAGAATTTTTTAAAACACTTTTACAGTTGTCAAGAGTTTTGTACAAATCAAAGCATCCCTTTTAAAATTTCCATTATTACAAACATACAAAGAAACAATGTTATTACTACAAATCATCAGCTACTCAACTGCATGATCAATTTATCACAATTAAAAAAACCAAACCCATAACAGTATATACAGGGCCTTTCTCCCTCTATTTCTGCATCTTGAGGGAAGTGAAAAAGCAAAGCCCCCATTTAAAAAAAAAATCCCACCAATGCACCTCATTTTCTAAAAACGTGTGAAGTATAAAATTAGGTGAGTATTTTCCTGCTGCCACACTCTGGCAAAGTGTAACAACTTTTTTGTTGTTGTTTTTTTCACATCAGAAGTCTCTTAAAAAAAAACAAACCACACAACAAAAAAACCACACGGCAGAGTGTCTGATGCTGCAGTGTGCTCCTTCCGTGCCAGAAGCCAACATCATCAAAAAAAGTGCCTTTGAGTAAAGTCATCTTTAGTAAAAAAAAAAACAACCAAACAACCAAAAAATGAAGAAAAATCACAATCTCTAGTTAAAAGCTTAATAAAAACCCTGACACAGAAGCTGGCCTTGCCTCAAAAAAAGGACAATTTCTCCTCTTCACTACCTACCTTCAGCGCTGCTCCGAACTAACGTTTCATCCTCTACTCCTCCGCCCCGGGGGTCTCCAAACCCTGAGATGTTTCTTCACACCCTGAACGGAGCTGGGTGCCGGGATGCCGAGGAGCGCTCCTGCCAGCTGAGAGCTCTGCGGGGCTTTCCCCTCCCCGCAGCAGCCAAGTGCTTTTTATTCTGCCCCAAAAGCCAGAGCTTGGGGAGCACCCACCCCAGCTGGCCTCGCTGGAAGGGTCTGTGGTCTCCGTGCTGTTTCTGAGATGCACATCCCTGTTACAGGGAACTTTCATAGCCCTTTTATTCTGCTGGCTTTTAATCAGCAGTAGAGAAATGTCCCTGGAGAGCCCCAAGAAACACTCCCTGGCTTGGGTCGCTGCCTGAGTAAGCGTTTTCCCAGAGCCAACCCGGCCCCTGCTTCTGCATCTGGAAGGGAGCTATGGGGCAGGGAAAGGGGGAGAAGAGGGAGAGCTCAACCCAGGGACTGAGGGGAGCAGAGGGAACGTCCAAGCCTTGAACTCTCCCTCGTGTAAAGAAATGGCGTAAGAGACACTTGATCACATCAAGCTGCAGAAGTCATCAAAGCCCCAAAGGTCACCAAGTAACCAGGACACTGGGGTGGGGGGGATATGGGGTGGGTTTGGGTCTGTATTGTTACACTCTGGCTCCCAACCCAAAAGCTATCATAACAAAACAAGAAAACACAAAACCAGGCAGTTTGGTTTGCCAAGTTGACATAGAAAAGAAGAAAAAAAGAAAAAACAAAACAAAACAAAAAACTTCCAAGATAAATACATAGCCCCCATTTTGGAAGCATCTTCAAAAAGCTGGATCAACCGTTCTCAGCAGTGGCACAACCTTCCAGTAACATCTGTTGGGCTGGTGATTTATCAGCTTCCTTTTGAAGAGGGAACAGTTCAAGAAAAATCAAGCTCCCACCACACGCAGCTCCTGTCTTATCTGCGTAAGAACTGGCCACGGCTATTGCCTCACAGCAGCAGGCTGGGAACCAGCGAGAAGTCTCTAACGCAGCAGGTTCCCGTTTGCTAAAAGAAAGGGTTGGCAGTGGTAGTAACTGGTTAGGAAAAGACGACTTCCAGAAAGCAGTACTTCAGGGGTGGGAGGGAAATTTAGGATGGCTAGGACCTCTCCCCGTGGATCACCGTGATACAGACCGGTATTCAACAGAGATCAAAACCAGACACACTCAAGCATGCTGTCAAAAGGCAACACACACCAGGCGTTTCCATCGAGTCCACGGCAGTGGGATAGTGACAACACTGAGGTTTTGGCTTCCAGCGATCAGGCAGGTCTCCTAGACTCCTTGGCTAATAAAGCTCCCAGATTGGGGGTTTGGTTTTAAGGGGAGGTTATTGCTCCCGACTTCTCAGGCTTTTTGCCCTTCGATAGGGCAGCTGCTTGCTTCAGGAGTTCTCTGTTCTTGGCCTGGAAACACAGTGAAAATGGGTATTTAATGGCACGCATCATCATTAGTTCTTGGGATCCTAGGGTTGCCTGGACAGAAGCTGCCGGCATCCTGCGCGCAGATGAAAAAGGAGGTAGACGTTGCTGCGCGGCATCACAGCACGAGCTCAAGTCCGGCATCTCATCCCTAACCACCTAGAATGGGCTCTTCTTCTCATCCCTTCCCCCTCGCCGTAACCGAGAAGTGGGCTGAAAGTTAACAGCTTCCACGGTGAAAGGTGACAAACGCGCAACTCGCATTTAAACCAGCCAAGGACACGCACTGAGGTCAGCTTTCCTTCCTTCCCCTTCCACCAGCCACCGTGCTTTGACAGCACAAGACACAGTGGAATAAAACTCTGGTGACTCAAGCCCCCATCCTAATTCTTGTTTTAGTGAATTGAAGGCCAGCTTTCCCTATCTCACACTCTCACTTCTATCAAAAAAGCAGGGTGGAGCAGCTCACTCATCTCCAGCTTTGCTTCACCTGCCGTTTCTTCACACGCCACCAACATTTTACCAGGATTCAGCTCTGTACTGACCCCACATCCCTACTAGGAGCTTTCCAAACCCATCAGAGCACCAACACGTAGCAACGTACAGTCTCTCTGGTTTGCACCAAATTAAAAATCATGGCAACTTATGAACCAGCTCCCTAGCCCCTTTCACCAAACTTCTGAGCTCACTCTCCTCCAGTCTATGAAGTAAATCATGCTATAGCTGTAGGATAACGGGTAAAACCCGTGTGAAGCCAGGTACAGCTCTTCGGCATTAGTTTCCAGTGAATGAATGAATATGCAAAGGGTTATTAGAGGAGTTAAACCCTCTGCTCCAGTGCTGCACGTGGTAAAGCAGCTTCTTTTGCCTCCTGCAGACTGGAAGAATACAGGAACTCCTGCTTCCCCCCCATGTAAAGACAAAGACAAAATAATAAAAAACCAAAAGCATGTTCAAAAAGTGAATCATATGAAGACTTCAAGGCACCTACAATACACCAAGAGGATTTGAACTTTTATTTTGGAATTAGTGAAGAAAGTTTCCAGAGCCTCAGTCAATACCAGCTGAAGTAAAACATTCGGACACCAGAGAGAACGAGTTCAGGGCAGTCCCCGTCCGAGCTACGTAGGGCATGGCACAGACATGCAAACCCCTCTCCACCCAGGAGAGGCACGTGGCTGCGGGCAAACCTGCTCGTGGGTTTGATGTTTCCTCTTTCTTTTCAGAATTGAGCGAGTTTAAGGCTGTTGGAAAGCATCTGACAGCTTCCAAGGCAGACATCCTCTTTGAGCTACAGCAAAGGCAGCAGCAGGGTGTACTGTTCCCACGCACACCCAGCAACCAGCGTGCCCTGCCTTGGGGAAACCACTGGAAGCAGGGGGGGGGTCACCTCCCACTCAGCCCTCGACCTCACGGCCAAGGCTTTCAAGGCAAACAAAAAGTGGTCGGTTGCGCTAACAGAAAATTGAGATCTGGAGTAAGAACCAACTCATTCTTTGCAGGCCACCCCAAGCTACGAGATAGAAACAGCTCTGGGCTGACACAGGCAGCGCAGGATCAATAAAGCAGAACAGAGACAGAAGGCTCTGGTTCTTCCCAGTCCCTCAAATACAAACCATCAGTGCCTCTCAGCTCACGAGGAGCGGGGAACCACATCCAGCCCTCTGCACACCACACACAGATATTCCAACCTTCAGACAGGCTTGCAGTGCTTAAGAACCTGCACTGTGAAGGGGATCTCACAGGCACCAGCTTTCTGACAGCGGCTGTAGTCTCCAAAACCTGTCCGCCCCTCTGATAGTTAACTTGGGTGTGTGCTGGTGGAGGAAGGGCTGTTTTCCCAGGGGGAATATAAGCCTTTTGTCTTATCCCCTCCCATTTCTCATTGCGAGGGCTTTAGATCATTATATACCCCGGAGTAATTAAAGGGTGCAAAGTTCATTTCTGTGTCTGATTTCTTCCCTGTAACCAGTTCCCCTTTGACCTGATCTCTTCGGATAGTTAACTTGGGTGTGTGCTGGTGGAGGAAGGGCTGTTTTCCCAGGGGGAATATAAGCCTTTTGTCTTATCCCCTCCCATTTCTCATTGCGAGGGCTTTAGATCATTATATACCCCGGAGTAATTAAAGGGTGCAAAGTTCATTTCTGTGTCTGATTTCTTCCCTGTAACCAGTTCCCCTTTGACCTGATCTCTTCGGTGGCTCAGAGGATATTCATGTCGATAGTCTGCCTCGTGTCTCCATGGCCATGACAAGAAATCCTGCTCTCCCTGTTCCCTCGAGCTCAGGGACTTCTTTATTTGGACTACAGAGATACAGTGCTAAAGGAACTGCCAATTGTTTCTTAAGCTTTCTTCTCTCTGGTTAACTGGTGACATAAATCACAGTAAGAGCTATGCGCTGCAGGGAGCTGACAAAGGTTCTGCAGCCTGGAAAAACAGGTTCAAACCTGATTTTGGCAATAGGTAAAATAAGTTTGATGGCTCCTGTCTAGTCCATAGGGGACACAACACAGCACTTTACAATACAGTTAAGTCTGAGCCCGAGTACAGAGCAGCAAGGAGGATATAAATAGGGGTTAGGACACGCTGCAGCCTGGTAGAGAACCAGGGAAGGGTTTGCCTGGCAGAGCAGAGAGGCTGTAGGACAGGGCTGAGAGGCGTTAGCAGAGCTGTGTGCGCAGAAGCTCACAGGGTGTTCTGATCAGGAGTGTCCTTGGTCACTCCTGGGTACAGCACAGCTCAGCAAATTAAAACAAAAATGCTGTCACCTGTAACTGCTCCATGACCTCCTTGTGTGTCTTCTCCATTTGGTTCATCTTTGCCCTCATCTGCGACTCCTGGTACTGCAGGTCAGCTTTCAGCTCTGTGATCTGCAGATAAACCAGGAAGGAGCAAGTGAGCTGGAAGAAGAAATTAATGCCTTCACCCCAGACACAGCCTGCCACAGAAAATGCCTCTGCAGAAATTGTGTGAGACTGGATGAGTTCAGAAACATGCTGGGGTGGGCTGGGGGAGCGCAACGAGACCAGAACCGTATCACAGAGCGGCACAGAGAAGCAGGAGCGGCCAGGACTGTCCTTCTGCAAGGAGCAGCATGTTTTTTCCTGAGTCTTGCCTCTACACGGAGGTCTCCGAGACACTGGTCAGAAAATGACCTTTATGAAATGAGATCTCCTGGGCGGGACCAGAAAGCCTCTTTAACTTTGGAAAGGAGGCAGCCTGGAAACAGCCAGGAACTCTCTTGCTCACTCCAAGATAAAAAGCCAGACTCTGCTGGAGTGTGATCTGTGTGAACATGTCAGCATGCTGCGGGGGAAAGCAAGCCAAGGGCTGTACCTTCTTCTCCTTCTCCAAAATCATCTGATCTTTCTGGTGCAGCATCTTTTTTAAAGTAGCCACTTCCTCCTTCAGCTGGGCGATGATAACAAAGTGGTCAGTGCCAGGAGAGTCCAGGGCAAGGTCCGGAGAAAAACTGCAGCAAAGAACAGGGAAAGACGCTCATCACCGCCCCTTCTCTTCACTGAGGCAGGGCAACTCCCACAGATGGCACTCGAAGGAGAATGGGAACCATTTCATGACACACGTTGTGTCCTCCAAACACTCCTTGAATGCAGGTGTAACCTGTATCCCTGCCCTGGATGCCACACGGAATTTGGGAAACACATGGTAGGACAGGCAACAGGGATTACGTGTGATGTATCAAGTTGTATTATTGCACAATCAGCAGGGACATGGGACTGCTATGGGTGACCATCGGCCAGCATCTGCAGCAACCATTCAGACAGTAAGGATCCTTTTTCAAACCAAAGAGCTGAGGACAGCAATCAGAGAGCTAACGAAACTTTATGCAACCACTTAGGAACTCGCTTTGCTCACAGGCAGTCCTTGGACGTACAGCAAAACTTTTCACTAAATGTAAACAAACATTCTGGCAAGGAGGCAACATGAAAGGGAAACAAATAACCTCCAAGTTAAACAAACAAAGCAAAGGGAAACACCTAGATTAAAGTCAGCACTCTCCTCAGCAGGGAAAAGGGGTAAAGAAACATGCTGGACTTTTGTATTTTGATTCACTATGCTAAAACAATTTAGGAAGAAGCTTCATTACCACTCCAGAGCAGGAAAGACTCTCCAGGAAGACAGAGAAATAGCTGAGCACACCACTTGTATGCCACCAGGTACCCTAAACCTAAGCAACCAGCTGAAAACTTATCTGGACCTGAGGCGCTCTCCTGCACCGGTAATTCATAAATCTCCCTACGAGACACCCAGTGTCTGGGCAGCCACGCACAGTCTTGCACTACACGAATATTTCAGATCATAAGATACGATAAACTGCAGCCACAGGCCCAGAGAGCTCACCTGATCTTTGCCTGCCTTCTGTTCCTTACCGCTGTAATGGTAAGCCTGATTTTTATCTCTTGGTGCTAAAAGGGCAGCACACTCCCAGCCGCACACACCTGAAATTGCTGTATAAAAATTTAACAGTAATAAGACAACAAAGCTTGACTTAGAAGATTACTTCAAGTCCAGCCGTTATCAGACAGCACGGCCGCTATAAAGATAAAGAGTCAGGGTTACCTGAAGCCTGACATTTTTTGAAAGCCTCCAGAGCAGGTCAACACATATCCCAAAGCCTGCACTCAGCGCTAAAGCTGGGAGCTGCAGCAGACTGGGGATGGCATGGTCTGAACCCGACCTGCTGCCTCTCTTCTGTACACCGAGGCAGAGAGTACCCGCAGCTCACCCCACACGGGGGTCTCCTCTAATGCCTGGAAATAATCCATTTTCTAATTAAAAGCACAGTCTGCATTAATTGGACTGGTTAGCAAGGACGTGGCAGAAGAAAAGGCTCTTTTCCACCACTGTGCTGGGGACCAACAGCGGGAAACTACGGAGGGACAGCTTCACAGATCTGAAAGTCACAGGATAGCCCTGCGGCACGGGAAGAGAAACCTTGGCAAAGGAAAACTCAGAACTGAGGGTCTGTAGGAGACAGCCCACAGTGGAACAGTCTTGCACAGTTAAAACATGCTGACAGCAGAGCCCCCACCACAAGATGTGGCAGGTCTCTGGGTACACTGGATCTAGCACTGCGCCTGTCATGCTGGGCAGCTCTGGAGTGCAGAAGAAGTCCACACGCACACGCTAGCAGAGAATACCTCCATTTTAAAACTGTTCCCGAGTACAGTTTCCCCAAGTGGAGGCTGTGCAAGATGATGGTGGGTGCTCCAGCACCTTTCTGTGTGCAAGCATGTTACTAACAGTAGGTTTAATTTCCCACTCAGTGCAAATATGCTGGGGAGGAGAGAAAGAAAGAAAGAAAGAAAAAAAAAAAGCAGCCTCCACAGAGAAAAAAAGGCTTCCTCACTGATTCCCTCTGGCTAAATACAAACTCTTGCTTACACCATGCCTTTGCCCAGGCAAGCTTCCCTCCTGCCGTGTCCTGGGGTGATCAACAGAGCCGGGAGATGCTCAAGTTTCCCTGAGGAGCTCCGGCAGGAAAAATTCCCTCCCTGGCAGCTCCTGTTGCAGAGCACACTGTGGAGCCGGGAAGGTGAGAGCCGGCCCTGCCACCCAGCGGGGAGAAGGGACAGCCAGGAGGGCCACCAGCTTCCACAGAGCCGCACTCCCACTCCACAGCTGCGGGCAGAACCCAGTACCCGACCCCAGGGCTTCGAGGGTCTGCTCTTGCCCCAGGGGTCGGACCCACAAGTGGGTAACGGTGGGCTCAGAGTGTCCAGGTATCCCCTCCCATCAAGTACGTGAGCACAGGCAGGTATTTTCCTGTCCAGTTGCTGCAAAATGCACTCTCAAATGTGTCAAGGTGCTAATTAAAGAAGTAGCTTCTTCCCCCCCCCCCTTTTTTTTTTTTCCCAAAAGACTGACAAGTTAGTAATGAAAGGTTTCTCTGTCTTTAACCTTGCATTAAGGAAGCAGTCTGAGACTCCAAAATTAGAAGGAAAATTGCCAAACACAAGACACTCCATTCCTTTAACAAACAGATTAAGAATTAAAACCATCAACCAAACAAAAGAAAAAGGCTTTTCCCTCACAAATAAACTCCATACCCAGGATCCCAGCCTCTCAGAATAGGTCAGGGGGACATGCACTCTCCATGTTCAAACAGTCTAAAATGCATGCCTCTAATTCAAGTGAATTGATGAGCTCCCATTGCTTTCAGTGGAGACAGAGGAAAAAACATGGAACGCTTCCAAAGACACCTGCCTCTCTCTATTGAGTGGAAAAGAAACAAAAATGACTGCCTTAAACTCCACACCTGTTAAATGGCTGAAATTAGGCAAAACACATGCCAAGCTTAAAGATTTTGCTATTCAAGTCAGGCTAGCGTAAAGAGGCACAGACCAGGCTGACTGACCAGCATCCAAGTTTCATCTTAGACAAAAATATCCCCCATGCACAAATATCCATTTTGCTATTCAAGTCAGGCTAGCGTAAAGAAGCACAGACCAGGCTGACTGAACCAGCAACCAAGTTTCATCTTAGACAAAAATATCCCCCATGCACAAATATCCATCCAGGCCAACAGGAACCAGCATCTGAACTCGCGCTTCCTCTAACACCATCAAAAGCAGGCGCCGTTCAGCCCAAGTCTCTGTGCTTTAAGCGTATGCCAGGACTTTCCTACGCAAACGAGAATCTTTTTACTAAATGAACTTTGTTGCTCAGCATCCTCCGGCATCGCTGCCCTCCCCCAGCCAGCTCAGTCAGTAGCGCTTGTCACTGCCTGGTGTTAAAAGCACAATTTAGCACCTTGTCTATAGTCACAGGAGAAGAGACTGCAGCGTGTTCATCTGCAGAGCCTGTAACATAAAACCACGTTTGCACAAGATGATGGGGATCCCAAGCACTGCCCGAATCAGGACCAGCACAGCACCAGAGGCTGGAGGTGAGGCCAGGGTGCTCACATATGCAGGGGCAGCCCAGGACTGGTAGGAGAGGAGGATTAGTAGGGCAAGATCTGCTGCAAGATGTGCTGAGAACCACTGCGGGGAAAAGCTACTCCTTGTGCAGCAGGGCCACTGCTGTTAGCTCCTCCCAGAGCTCACCCAGAACAAACCATTCAATGCCACTCATTAAATGGCCATTGGAAATCGCTCAGTCCCCGTATCACAGTCATTGGGAGCAACATCCACTCCGAAATATGTAAACAAAAACATACAGAGGGAATTCAGTAAGGCACGGTAAAGGAATTCCTAGTGTATCCAAAAAGGAGCAACAATTTCAGATAAGCTGGACCCTGTTGGAGGTGTTGCCAAAGTCAACTGAGCTCAATTATGCCCATTTTTCACCCAGCTGAAGGCTGCATCAGCAGTTTGGTTGGAGCCAAGACACACTGTACGAAAGTCGCGGCTGTGCTGGTTGTGTATCACCCCACTCCAGACTGTGCTGCTGCTGAAAACATCCTTGTGCTGCAGCAGACCCTAACTCTGCACTCGGGCTGTGACCCAGACTCCAGGGGGGACAATCTTACAGAACATGGTGCAAGAGGGAAGGGTTTTGAGGGGTTCATCCTCACAAAAAAACCCCAGCAACTTCAAAAACACACTTAATGAACATCGTTATTATTCCACTCAAGAAACACAGCCATGCGTCTATTTAAGGCAGCTGCAGCTTGCCTTTTCTGCAGCTTGCCTTTTCTACAGCATGCTGCTGGAGCTCTTCAGTAGTTACTAAAATTACAGAGTTTGTTACTGGGATTTATCAAAAAAAAGTCTGTGGCAAGGACCACAGCCTTGGCAGGAGCCAGACTGACAACATCTGACACAAGAGTAAAATGAAGGCATTTGATTCCTCTAATACATGCTCCTGTTTTGCAAACGAATGGCTGAGCAATTGATGGCCAGAGCATGGGACCTTTTCCTTCCTGGATATTTTCAAGCCAAGAGGGGTATTACAATGAGTTGTTAGGTCTCAGCCCAGGCTTTAGTGAGCAGATAAAAATACCTGGTGCTGTCCTACAGCCCAGACAGCAGCCACCTCTCTAGAGGAAAAGCTGCAGCAGCACTGATGGGTTGCACCAGTTCTACCACGGACCTGTCTCCAGTCTCTCCTCCAGCTCCACCAGCACTGAAGGCACGCAGATGAATTCTCTGACCACTCCGCACTCAGCCACAGCTCCCAAGCCACAGTTAATCCTTAAATTTTTCCAATTTTTAACTGAAAACACTGTTCAGATGATAAACGGTCTCGTAGACTACTCTGTGGAAACTACTGCCCTATAAAATTATTTAAGTTCTATTTCCCAGCATAGCATTTCACATATTACCAACACTGACAAGGTGTCAATAGTATCTATAAGAGCGATGCAATCTGTGATCTCAAAGAAAAGACATACAAGGCAGGTAGGGATTAATTAATTACCAGTGGCTTTAACAGACCCTTTGGTACTAACAAGCCTACGCTCTGATCCGTGTTGCCAATTCACTGCTGTTTGGAAAGAGATCCATCGAGAGGGACAGTTTCCGTGTATGAGGCAGTTCCCAGGGAGGGAGGGCAACGGGGGAGAAAACAACAGGTGATCTCACTTCAGGATGTCAGTGCCTTGAGAAACAGGACAATGGTGGGCACCGAGACTCTGTTGGGAAGCAGCCCACTGCGCCAACGTGGACGGGGCACTCTGGATAGGGGGACAAAGCATCTCGGGAGAGGAAGGAACGCTGAGAATCAGAGAGGAAAGGCAGGAATGAAAATATGCATGTACAAGACTGTAAAAACTAAAAATCCATCTCAATCTCCTGTTTCTGCTAGTGACTCCCATTCTGCTGCACATGCAGCCAGCGTCAAGATAATCCAGCACAAACTGTGACAGCAGAATGGGATCGGATGCTTTTAAGCAAAGCTTTGTGATTGCTTATCCCTCCCCCAGAAGGCAAGAGGGGAAATGGGAGGTGGGTTTTGATCCTCTCCTCTGAGGCTGTCTCCCTGCAGATCAGTCTGATCGCCCCAAAAAGCACAAAATCTGCGCAGCCAACAGCCCCCCTCTCCGTGTAACTGCAGAGAGAGGATAAAGCTGATCTGGCTGCAGTTTTTCTCTTGGGAAGCTCAGCCAACAAGCAGCTTCTATTCTAGCAGGTACAGGTGCTAGGTGTATTCTTTTCCTCCTCAAACCTATGTTTAAATGACGAATAACACTGGCGTGCCAGGTTCTGGAAAGCTGCTCATGCAGCCCCTCGAGGTCCCAAAGTCCGAGATCCTGCTCTAGCATCAGAGCTTCCTGCTACTCGCACAGAGCTCTGTCTTATATAAACTTAGCAAACAAGACTGCCCACCCACAATTTCCCCATGTAACAGGCTCACCTGTCACCATTTGCAGATATGGCATCAAACTTGGCTTTCTTCTTTGGGATTTCATTCTGAATAGAAGAGGTGGATAAGGTTTTCTGGCTAGAAAAACAAGGAAATTGTATGTCAGAACCTGAATGACTTGCAGTCTAAGACAGAGAAGCAGATAAATATTCCCACCCACTTTGAACCTATTGAAGCAATATTTCCTAGCGCAAGAAAGAATGATAAAAAATTCATTCCTTGAAGGGTAGCTGGAGACTAAAAATAAACAGAAACAAACAATGCGTCAGATCAGTACGTAGGTGAAGAACTCATGCTTAAAATCTACATTTCAATCATTACATTTTACAAATGCAATTTAGCTTTAATTGTGTACAAGTTCAGTAAGTTGAATCACTAAGAAGCACTGTTGGGGACTACGCGTCTACTCCAGCACAGCAAGGTTTGCAAACTAGCAAAGCCTGACTTAGCCAGCTTCTCCTGAACAACAGACAACTGCCAAAACCCATCACCAAGGTACCGAGCTCCTGGGCACTTCTCCCAGTTCCTTTAGGAAGCACACCAAAGAACGTGGAGCAGCCAGGCACCCTCTTTGCTCATCCCAGAGGCAAGCTCACCCTGCATGATAACAAAAGCCCGTGCAGGTTACCTGTTATAGTGGCTGCCACTGCTGAGCCTACTGTACTGTTCCTTCTCTTGCAGGCTTGCCCGGGAAGAGCTGCTCAGGTGTTTGCACTGCTCTTTGGTCTTCTGTAGGACTCGTTTATAGGATAATGTGCATAACCAGCATAGCAGCTTTCCATCCACCTGGAAGGCGAGAGAGAAAGAGAAGGGGAGAAGTTTTGGTCTTGCTTCCTGCCCACAAACCAAACACAGAGAAGACAAGAAGCACCTTCAGGCTTAAGATCACATATGAACAAGCAGCGACTCAAAAAGGATTCTTTGAGTGCCTGGAAAGGGTAAGAAGTGCATCTGGCATGGCTGGTGCAGCGTAGACAGTACTCATCAATAGCAGCTTATCTATCGTAACTACAGTCTCTGCCAAGCTTTGCTTACAGACTGCCTTATAGAACCTGTTCACCAATACAGGCTAACTCTCGTGGGATTTCGGTCAAAGCAATGCCAAGGAATGGTACATCCCTGGAGACCAAAACAGCAAGGGTGTCTGCTCGAGGAGGCTCAGCAGGGGGACAGGGATTATCAGTGCAGCATCCCAAATGAACACTAGATGTTTATAGCCTGCAGGAAGCAGGCCTTAGAAATACACAGTGTTCCTGCTCCTAAGGAGCACCGATGTTCTTAAGCAAAGGGTGTGCAGAAGCCATGGAATGGGATTCCTGGTGGAAGTATGACACTTCCCACTCCTCAGGCTACGGCACAAATGTCATTCCTCATCCCTCTCCCTGAGCAGGCACCTCACATTTCACTCGGAGGCCCCTTCTCCTTTGCCAGCCCCCCTGCCCTTAGGCCAAATTCAAGAGACTTTTCTCAGTAGATCTGGCAGAGGAGCAGAGGGGCTCAAAGATGAAACAGCTCCAAAGCGCAGCTCCCACAGCAAAGCTCAACTCCAGAAAAATAGTTTACAACCAAGAGACACCCCCTTTTGAAATGCTAGAGAATACGTGAAGGAGACGGACAATCGCTGTGATCAGCCCTTTTACCTTTTTGGTCTCATTTTACAGAGATACTGACCTTCTTTCTATCGTCCTTCCGGTCAAACGCACATTGCTGCTTGCACTGCTCGCAGGAGTGTGGAGGTCCGTACTTCTTTTCAGAGTTTGTGCAACGCTGGCACTTGTTTCCAATAAATGCTGCTATAATGTTGCAGTACTGGCAGGGTTTTGGCTTTAAGAAACAAGAATAACTGATACAGCAATGCCTTCTAATTACATTAATACATTGCTCTTTCCCCTTCTCCCCATCACATCAAAACTTGTATTTCCTCGTTCCAAGCTAAGTATAACGCTGATCCAGGAGACATAACTACATTTGGACCCCTGGTCTCCAGCTAAGTTTATTTAGCCATGGCACCTAGACCATTTATCAAGTGCTATGAAATCTTTGTAAAACGTATAACACCAAAACAGAAACAATCAAAATCTCTTTTTCAGTTTCAGACAAGCAGGAAAGAAAGATTTATCACTGATTCCTGCAGCAATCTTGGTTTGTGTAAGCGTGCTCTTGTTTCTATTGGATATCAAATAGTTCATTTCCTGGCCTCAAATGATGCAGAGCTGCTCTTTTCCGTACTGAAAGAAGAGAAAAGGTAAAAGCTTCACGCTTGAGGGACCCACATATTATTGATCAGTCATGCTATTACAACAGAGCCAGTCCATAAACTGCTCTGGGATTCAG